>NC_090655.1:20787847-20955347 GCF_040937935.1 Hyperolius riggenbachi | reverse complement strand
CTGATCTGCTGCATGCTTGTTCAGGGGCTGTAGCTAAAAGGAGTAGAGGCAGAGGATCAGCAGGGCTGCCAGGCAACTGGTATTACTTAAAAGGAAATAAATATGGCAGCCTCCATATCATTCTTGCTTCAGTTGTCCAAAAGGACAATTATCCCCGCACTTTGATTGGCCCAATAGGCTGCCTGTCACTTGACAGACAGCCTATTGGGCCAATCAAAGTGCAGGGATAATGTCCTTTAAAGTGATTGGATCCGCAGAGGCTCAGGGCAGGACGAGTGGAGCTCTCCTCATTGCCAATTAGCAGACATAAGTTCGTAGCACTCGCTATGCTACTCTGATAAGGCACGCTAACTTTGATAAGATGTGTTAACTCTGATAAAGCATGTTAACGTTCATAAAGTGAACTCTGATAAGGCATGCTATTTGTCTTAGTGAATCAAGCCCATGGTGATTGTGCTTGAACACAGCAAATCTGTAATGAGTTGTACATAGAGGTAGGCTAGAGCTAGACAATTTATTTGAATGTAGCACATGTCACAACAAACTTACCCAGCAAGACTACCCCACTGTATCTCACAGCTGTTGATTTATTTCATCCGCACCCTGCAGTGTGTCACTTGGGTTGCCGCTGTGTCTGACGTATTTCCCAGGGATCATCTTTAGCTGAACAAAGCAGATGCAGGCTAAAGTCTCTACACACTGGGAGAAAAAATGGTTCAAAACAAACAATGAATGGCTCATCTTTCAGATATCATCTGAAAATCCAAATTGACAGCTTTAGGTGTACATGAGACGAGAAGCGTCACAGGTACCATACTTACCTGGGGCTTTCTTAAAGTGTAACTGTCGAGCATAAAATCGAAAATCTATTCTTTATTTTTATCTGGTAAACAAGTAATACGGATGCTAATCCGGCACTGCAAAAGTTAAAATCTCTATTACTTTTCTTGTCTATAAATGATCATTCCCCAATTTACCTGACTCTTATTTAGTACGTTGCCGCAAAAGGGAAGTTGCAGGGCATGCTGGGTTGTCTTTTTTTGTTTCTTTATTTCCCCTCAGACTTAACTAATGTACAGAAGCAAACTAGGACAACCCAGCATGCCCTGCAACTTCCTTTTTGCGGCAGCGTACCAAATAAGAGTCAGGTAAACTGGGGAATGATCATTTATAAACAAGAAAACTAGTACAGATTTTAACTTTTGGATTTCCTGGTTATCATCCTTATTACTTGTATATCAGATAAAAATAAAGAATTGATTTTTGATTTTATGCCTGACAGTTACACTTTAAGTCCCTTTGAGACCACTTGTCTCTTGCCTTCCCCAGGTGGCTACTACCACCTGCAATAGTGCCCGAAATCCTGGCCGAGTCGCACATACACAGCCAAGCTGCTCACCCGTCACACTCCCACAGGGTTTTGTGCTCTATTGTGGGTGAAAGTAGCCACCTGGGGAGAAGGCAAGGGATGAGCGGCCTTAAAGAAAACCTGTACTGAAAATTAAAGGTGAAATAAACATACACAGGTCATACTTACCTCCCGCGTAGTCTACTCCTCAACCTCTTTCTCCTTTCCCACGTCCTGTTTGTCCACTGTGATCAAGGGAATTCTCTGTCCTCCATTTTGAAAATGGTCATTATCCCATAACAGCTTTCTGGTCAGCACACTGTTAAACTGTCATATCGCCCACTTGAGCCATAGGAAAACATAGACATTACTTGGCACATCAGTTGTCCTCTCAGCTATAACTGACAGCAACTGATAAATAACTGACAGCAACTGATATATTTCAATTCTGACAAAATGTTGTCAGAACTCGAAGCGATCACTGTCAGAAGAAAATGGTGAGCTTCTGAGAGGAACTAATAGCAAGGTAACTATGTAATTTTCATTTGAAGTCACCTCATGTGTTTATTTTAAATATTTTTACTCAGTACAGGTTCTCTTTAAGGAAGCCCCAGGTAAATATGGAACCTGAGACGCTACTTGTCTTAGGTTCCCTTTAAAGCAGGAGTGTCAAACTCAATCACGTAAGGGGCCAAAATCTCAAACAAGTCATGGGCCAAATTGTAACACTCCACTTGTAACAGTGGAAACTGTAATGCTGGGATTACACGGTTCGTTTTTGAGCCATTCAGATGGCTCGATAGATAATTTCCGACACGTCTGATCTCCGGCCCGATTGTTTCGCCTCTCGATTCCGCATTGAACACAATGGAAAAAGATAAGAAATATGGCCTGCGGAATCGAGCGGGGAATCGATCGAGCGGGAGAATTGAGCGGCAACATCGAGCCATGTATGCCCAGCATAACACTCCAGCTCAGATCAAATGATAACTCCTCACACACTTTCCAATTGTTATCACTTGCATTCTTCTCTCATCGTGTCCTTGGGATTAGAATTATTTTGTCGTTATCTTAACGATTGAAACCTTAACTTTAGAAATCACTTATTTTAGGAATCCTTATCTTAAGGACATTATGAGGCAAATTGCATAGTGAATACTAAATGCTTTATCACCGTGGTGATAACAGTAAAAACAGCTCAGAATCCTCATTAAAGATAAGAGATAAGCTCAGTGAATTGTGGCCGAAAATAGGATTGGAAAGGGTTACTGTACGATGTGATCACATTCTAGTATACTCCATGACAAATTACCCTTCTCTTGGCTGTTGGGAAGGAATATATCCTCCCTTACAAAAGAACTCAAAACCGGGAAACAACTTGCTCCCGGGAACCGCGATAACGCGACTATTGCGCTGTATAAGTCTGAACCAAGTGGCATGTTTACAGATAAAGGGGCATAATTATTTAATTCCATTTTAATTAAACTGCGGGGCCTTTTGCTGGGAAATTGTGTGTAGGGCTTGTGGCTAAGTAGACGGCATTCAATGAAAATTCTAATTACGCTGTCTAGTGAAGTCGTTTGAGGGGCCATGTTCATTAGGCTAACCTCTTTTATGTGCCCATTGGCCAGGCATTTAACCGTTCAAAAGAATAAATTAAATCGATGAGACAAAGTAGCGGGGCTTGTTGAGGAGCTTGGCGCACGAGGGCCGGGACCCCGCTGCTTCCTCTCCGCGTATACGCTAATTGCTTATAGAGAGGATCTGGGAAGATTATGAGCGAAGTCAGTTCTACGATCATTGCAATGGTCTCTGTAATGTGATGTCTGTTCAATCAATGGCTCGAGTTCCCTCTATTCTCATATATAACAATGAGGAGGAAAGGTCAAGTCCTCTCTGCCGAGCGCTTTGCCCAATTCAGAAGATAAATTGTAATGATCCTCACCGGGACGGGAACTGCCGGCGATGCTCATGTGTGTGTTGGTTTTAGTTTTACTGCAAAACAATCCCATCACATGTTAAAGAGGAACTCCAGTGAAAATAATGTAATAAAAAAAATGCTTCATTTTTACAATAATTATATATAAATGATTTAGTCAGTGTTTGCTCATTGTAAAATATTTCGGGCCCGTTTCCACTAGAGCGAATCCGCGTGCGTTGTCTGCATGCGGATTCACACAGCCAATACAAGTGGATGGCCCTGTTTCCACTTGTCAGTTTTTTCCAGCGTTTTTCTGTGCAGGATTTTTCTGCACGGTAGAGCCTGCAGAATTCGCCTGCGTGAGGAATGCAGGCGATTCGCAGGCTATGTATTTAATGCATTTTATGCCGCGATTTCGCGTGCGAATTCGCATGAAAACTAATGTAAATTGAACCAGGCAGTGACATGGTTAAATTCGCATATACCCTGCCTATGCGAAATCGCATGCGAAATCGCGGCAAAAACGCACGCAGAATCGCATCCGCATGCGATTCCGTCAGCGGTGGAATCCCAGTGATTCGCACCGCACTAGTGGAAACGAGCCCTTCCTCTCCCTGATTTACATTCAGACATTTATCACATGGTGACATTTTTATTGCGGGCAGTGGCAGGTGATGTCACTGGAAGGAGATGCTGCTTGCTTTTTTTGGCTGTTGTTATTTCCCACAATGCAACAAGGCTGACACAGTGTGATGTTAGTACCTCAGTGCAGTGAGACACTGACATCACACTGTGGGAGGGGTTTCACCTCAAAATCAGCCATACAGAGCCCCCTGATGATCCGTTTGTGAAAAAGAATAGCTTTCTCATGAGAAAGGGGGTATCAGCTACTGATTGGGATGAAGTTCAATGCTTGGTTACAGTTTCTCTTTAAGGTTAAACGACCATTATCGCAAAAAAAGTAGGCAGTTAAAATCTGACAGAACCGACAGGTTTTGGGCCATTCCATCTCCTCATAGGGGATTCTCAGGGTTTTCTTTGTTTTCAACAACATTTCCTGAACAGCAGTTAAACTGCCAAAGTAGTAAGATACCTGCCAGCCTCCCTACTCACTTGTACGCTATTTTGTCAGTTACACTTTGCAGCTGCTGTTCAGGAAATGCTGTTGAAAACAACAACAAAAAAACCCTGAGAATCCCCCATGAGGAAATGGACTGGCCTAAAACCTGCCAAACCTGTCACATTTTAACTGTCTACTCTTTTCTTTAAAAAAACCCCCCAAAAAAACAACACACCGCCAGTATAAGGGCTCATCCACACCATGGCTTGCAGATGGTCGTGAGATCGGAATGCAACGTGTACAATCGCACACCATCTGCACCGCTATGTGCTGCGCTGCTGATCCCATTCACTACAGTGAGGCACGTCGTTAGGGTCATTTATTCAGGGCACTACCCGGAACCTCTTGCTGTGGTGCCCCGGAAGCTGCCTGCCCGGGTGAGTATGGGGCAGCCACGCTTCTCAGCCACTCTTCCCTTTCTGGCAGTGTTACAGAGGATGATTCTCCTGTCTGAAGTGCTGCGCTGCACACATAGGGGAGTGAAGCCACCTGCCAGTGACCGGCTATTAATCACATCCGCCGGCATCTTTAGTAGCTGCAGAGGGGGCGAAGGAAGTAGTAGCTGCCGAAAGACGCACACAGAGTACACAGACAGAAGCGTTAAAGGGGAACTGAAGAGAGAGGTATATGGAGGCTGCCATGTTTATTTCCTTTGAATCAATACCAGTTGCCTGGCAGCCCTGCTGATCCTCTGCCTCTAATACTATTAGCCATAGCCCCTGAACAAGCATGCAGCAGATCAGGTGTTTCAGACTTTAAAGTCAGATCTGACAAGACTAGCTGCATGCTTGTTTCTGGTGTTATTCAGATACGACTGCAGAGAAATAGACCAGCAGGGCTGCCAGGCAACTGGTATTGATTAAAAGGAAATAAATATGGCAGCCTCCGTATACCTCTTCCCCGTGTGTTTACAATTAGCCTGCGAGCCGCGATCGGAGGCTCGCAGGCTGTTCACGGAGACACCCTCCGTGAACTGACATGGAACGGCCTTCGTCACCAGCGTTAGACGGTCGTTATGTGGTTAAACCAGTGAAACAGCTGTCAGGCACTTGATCCCCCCACTGCTATGTACCTGCTATTTCCCCCACCAGAATAAAGGGATTTTAAGGAGTGGTGCCCCGTTTTTTTCTTCAACTCTACTGGATTACTCCCAGCCTTGTCACGGCGCGCGTAGCTCGCTGCAGCTCGGTGTGTTTTTGTTGCCCAGAAGTGCCCCAGATCTCCTAGGATCCTAGCAACGCCCCTGGGGTCAGCTCTACGCTTGTGGGCAGAACTCATGTGCGTCATAGCGCCTCGTGTTGCTGCACAGTGCCTATGATGTGAATGGCAGAAGGGCTGTCTATATGCCCTTCCGCCGGTCTTGCCTTTCGAGCATCATACACGCTTCCAAATGTGCACGGAAGCGCGGCATGATGTGAACTCTCGCCTTGCTGGGTCACCAGTAGGGATGCTCGGAAATGCTCATTTCAGATTCCGCGAAAATACTGATTATTAGTCCTTTTTTTTGCCTCAGAGAACAAAATAAAATAAAAAAATCGGAAAATGGAAATCGGAAAAAAGAAATCGGAAAATCTTGTGATTGGTCTACAACTAAAATATCGCAGCAAAATTCAGCATTCTCTGATTGGTCCAATGCTTCCGAGTTCTGCGATTGGGCTAAGACAACTGAGTTGCGGTAAATCCGATTTCTGCAGAATTTCTATTTCCATTTTACACTTTCTGAATTCTGCTCGGAAATGCAGAAATTTCAATTCTGCGGAATCCAAATGAGCATCCCTAGTCCCCGATTCAAATCCTAGCCAGGGCACTATCTGCAAGGAGGTTGTATCTTCTCCCCGTGTCTGCGTGGGTTTCCTCCGGACACCCGGTTTCCTCCCACATCCCAAAAACATACAGATAAGTTAATAGAGATGGCCTGAACAGTTCGCCTGCGAGCAGTATTCTGCAAACATTGGCCTGTTCAAGTTCGTGTAGAACACACTTTTTTTTTTGAAAAAAAATTAGCATTCACACTTTTCCCATAGACTTTAATGGCAGTTGAGCGGCCACTGACTTTATTGGTTAATACCAAAGCCCCCTTACATGCTAGAAACTCCAAATTTGAAGGGAGTGTGGACAGGAACAGGGGGTACAAGAGTAAAACATATTTTTTTTCAAAAACACCTTATAGTTTTTGTGAAAAATCAATTTTAACTGCTTGCCGACCGCTCCGCGCCGATTGGCGTGAATGGCTCTATATGGGGCTAGCAGGAGATTGCGCTCGCTGCTGCATGCACATCTCTGCTTGGAAGGCGGAGCTTCAGTCTCCCAGTGGCGATCACCACTCAGAGACTGTTAGACGGCAAAACCGCTGTCTAATAACTATACATAGTTATTAGACAGCGGTTTTGCCATCTAACAGTCTATGACAGCGGATCACTTTTGTGAGTGCCAGAAGGACAGCCGTGTCACGCTGCGATCTGCAGCAGCGCTGTACTGGGGACAGCTGTGTGACACGGCTGTCCTCCTGGCACTCACAAAAGTGATCTGCTGTCATAGGCTGAAGCCTATGACAGCCGATCACACTGATTGGCTAGCCGGGGGAGGGAGATATACAAAAAATAAATAAAAAATAGCTAATTTTATTAAAAAAAAATAATCAAATAAATATTTATAAAAAAATATACATTGGGGGAGCGATCAGTCCTCACCAACAGAGCGGGGGTTGAAGGAATCACTTGTGTGCTGTGTTGTGCGGCCCAGCAGCTTGGCCTTAAAGCTGCAGTGGCCTATTTCAGTTGAAATAGCCTGGTCACTATGGAGGTTTAACACCGCGGTCCTCAAGATGTTAAAGTTTCAAAGGAAAAAAAAAACATACATTTAAATGCGGTAAATGACAGATAATGTAGCAAACCTAACGGTGGCGTAAATTTACATATATCAAAAGAAAGAGCAATGAATTTCCTGACGGGGTTTCCAAATGATCTCGTACCACCCTGATGTGCTATGGGTGCTCCAGGGTGACAGCAAAGGTGGGTGCTATCGGAGCGGGGAGGAGAGTGGAGGCAGGAGCCGCGGAGGACAGAGAATACTTAGTATAGCAGAACTGTTGGCGGTGTTGCGGCGGTGTGTGGCAGTGGCCGGCGGAGATCTTCAATCAAGATGTAACAACAAGAAGGTCGCAAGAGGATATTGGCGTGGGACCTTTTCTGGGGATATTGGCGTGGAAACTTTTTTTTAAAGGTACAGATAAATATTTCTGGATAATTAAGAACAATAAAGGACTTTTCTTCTTGTTCTGTTTTTATTTCATTTAACCCTTCATGGAAATGGTACCCCTATACTCATTTCTCCTGGGAGGGGGGTGGGTATCTGGGGGTCCCCTTCTTAAAGGGGTCTCCCAGATGCCACCATAAACCCCCCCCTCCCAGGGAGTTGGCGACCCCCACCTCCTGCTTGGGCAATAGAGGTGGGGAAGAGCCCCTTGTGGATTGGACAAGGGCCCCAGGGGGGGGGGGGGGTGTTCAGGGGAAGGCTTGGCCGCCCCTTTCTCCCAGAGCCCCCCCCCCATACCATGAATGAATGTCATTATTTAGGTTAGCCAACGCCCCCTTTTTCTTTTTTTTCTTTTTTTTTATACACTCCAGCGGGCACCTCTTTACTCCCTTTGTTGCTAGAGGAGAGTATGAATCAACGACTTCTATGGTGGTCCTCAGTCTAAGAACCAGAGCCGGATCATCCCCAAGACAATCCTAGGCAGCTGCCTAGGGCCCAAAGAGAGTCTAGGGGCCTGGTGGATATTAGCCCTCCCCCCCGCAAAATCTTACTAAAAAAGCCAGCTGACCAACCATCAGTGGTGGGCAAAAACTGCTACCCTGCCTAATCCCCCATTACATTTGAATCCTTTCCGGCCAGGAACACAAGCCTCGCGGTGCTGCGACAATATTGTGAAGAGGAAATGTATCACTGCAGGTTTCATCTGCCATCATCTTTATAGACTAAGGATAGAGGGAGCAGAGCAGAAAGGAATCCCAAAGGGATTAGCTAATGTAGATATTTCACTTGCCATAAACACGGCATTTCAGTATGTGTAATCCGAACTAAAAGTCATGTGCTAAAAGATTGGGGATGCTGGAGTTTTGAGCTACAGATTGGTTGTTGACCCGCCATCTACTGTACATTGCTGGTGGCTCCTGATAATGCATCAGGTACTATCCACCTTTCTGCTCTCCTAGGTGCACACCTGCGCCCTCTGTTGCCTGAAAACAGGTACTGGACTCTGCAGAACTTAGCGCCTGGCAATTAGTTCAAATCCTCCTCGGTGTACTGCTTCAATGATACTCTGAATCCTTTATGCTGATACTGGCTGTGAAGTGTACCTCTCTCTACATTCCCGTCTAGATGTTCTACCCAGCACTTTATCCTATATTTCTCTCATGTGCAAACCACAATTCATGGGCGCGGCCTGTTCAAGCTCCAATAGTGCCCTGGGGCAAAGGTAACCTGGATCCCCCCACCCTCCCAAGCAAATTCAGCTGCCCCCCCCCCATCCAACTGCCCTCTGCCAACTCTACTGTGCTCCCTGGGGCCTCTGCACAATTTATTACACGATTGGGTGCAGACACATAACTAGAAATCACTGTCCCCCCCAAAAAAAACTTTGGATGACCCCCTCCCCTCGCTTTCTGAGCAGGTAAACCAATACACTGAGAGCCAATGTTCTTCAATTGGCTACAGACAGCAGTGAAGCACTGCATGCATTTTCTTTATCAATTACATTCTCTTCTGTGATAAAACGTGCAGGTCTTCACACATACAGACTCACATGGTGTGCAGAAAACGCATACAGAAAACCGACAGACAGAAAACTGACAGACGAGTGTTCTTCCAGTCCCAGCTTCTTATTTCACTCACTCTGTCCTCCTCTGATGGAGCAGAACTGGCTCTGCAGACATCTCCAGAATGACTACAGTAAACAGCACTTGGGAAGGGGGTGGAGAGGTTGGGGGTGGGGCGCTGTACAGAAGAGCCTGCTGCATAGAGTATGGACTGTCTACAAATCTTTGTCTGCAAAACATTGTTAGATTTTTTTTATCAGTGGCTGAGCAGATGCAGTCATTAGAACAATTGTGCAGAGAGTGGAAAGCTTTTTCTTTCCATTCCCTTAGTTGTCAGTCTTTCAGGACAGGGAAAATAATTCCCCCCCCCATGGGGCCCCGTGCAGCTTCTAGTCCCCCCTGCAGCTACATCCCTTGCAGCGTCGGGTGCATTACAAAGGCACCCATGTTGATATTGGCAATTAAGTGAAATTTGCCTACTCACTATTCGCAATACAACAGAAGATCCCGGGGATGCTCGCTATGCCAACTGCAGCAACAAATAGCAGGCACAAAGCCGCTATTTGTAGCCACATCAAATCAGGTGGCCAAGGTGCCCTCTATTTCATCGGGCCCCATGAGCGCCCAAATATCCCTTAAAGTGGACCTGAACTCTTGCACAGGACAGAAGGAAAACACAGAGAAATTCCCCCTGTATGTATTTAGAGAGTTTAGCTGTCTAATTCCCTCTCATCAGTGACTAATCACAACTGTAATTTAATCCCTCAGCTGTATCACCTGACTGCCACACCAGATAATCTCATTTGAAAGCACAGGATGTTAACAATAAGTCTGCTTCCACGAAAGCAGGAAGTAGACACACTTCAGATTTATTTCAGGATATTTATCAGCTGTAACAAAGTCATGTTTTTATTGGGTATTATGCTGTTGCATATCTTTTGGAGCAAAGAGGAAGTTCTGAGTTCAGGTCCGATTTGTCAATATTAACATCAACAGTCAAATTTCCTTTCCCCCTTTAAAGGAACAATAAACCTATATGATTTTATGCCTTATAAATTCAGAAATGATTTTTTTTGTCAAACTGTATAAGCAGACAGAGGTGCCAAAAGGATAAAATATTTGAAGACGTTTAAAATGAGAGGAGGCAGAGGTGGACTTACCTCCCCCAAGCAGACACACACGAGTGTTGTGTATATTCAAAACAACGAAAATGTATTTATATACTCCAGAAAGTGCAACACGTTTCGCAGGCATCTCCCGCTTCATCAGGCAATATCATAAAACTCAAATAGGTCTGGTGCAAAGCTCAGCGCCTTTTGTCCAAACTCAGCTCCGCCCATTGTATTTTATTATATTTGATTATTTGACATTATATTACCCCACCCGAGTAACTTTATCTCCCTGCAAACTTAAAGTGGAGCACTCTCTGAAAAATAACTAATGGATATATTTTTCTTGTCTTTCAAAACACAAAGCTGGAGGGAGCATCAATAACTGTCCCTTATCCAGACAAAGTTTGCCGGGCTCTGCTCCATCTCACCTGAGCGAATTACTCGCTAGGATTTGATGAATCTGGACACTTTTCTTATTGACAAGGAAATGCTGCATTTTATTGAACAGTGCTGTCCAACAGGGTGGATTTACCGATACTGTAAAAGAAAGAAATCTCCCAAACAGCTCAGCGGGCCGGCTGCAGCGTGTGAGGTCTTCCCTGCAACCCCCGGCTCTGTCAAACGCCGCTTCCTTGTTTAACCTCCTTGCCGGTTATCCCGAGCTGAGCTCAGGGTAACCCGCCGCGGAGGATTGCTCTGGCCCTGCTGGGCCGATTTACATATTTTTTTTAAAAAATCACGCAGCAAGCACTTTGCTTGCTGCATGTTACCTGTGATCGCCGCCGCTCTTTGCCGATTCGCCGCTACCCGCTGTGTTAGAGGGCCCCCCACCGAGACCCCGTGCGCAGCCTGGCCAATCAGTGCCAGGCAGCGCTGAGGGGTGGATCGGGACTCCCGCTGACGTCACGACGTCGGTGACGTCATTGCGATCATCGCCATGGCGACGGGGAAGCCCTAAAGGAAATCCTGTTCAGAACGGCATTTCCTTATGGGCGAGTGCGCCGGCGGCGATCGGAGGGGTGGGAGGGTCACCGCAGGGAGGGGGCATCATGTAGCTAGTGCTAGGCTAGCTACATGATAAAAAAAAAAACCTTCCCGCGGCCGCAGGGCCGCGGGAATTAGACCGGCAAGGAGGTCATTATTTAATGGCCTTTAAAGAGGAACTCCAGTGAAAATAATGTAATAAAAAAGTGCTTCATTTTTACAATAATTATGTATAAATAATTTAATCAGTATTTGCCCATTGTAAAATATTTCCTCTCCCAGATTTACATTCTGACATATACTCCATGGTGACCTTTTTACTGATGGCAGGTGATGTCACTGGAAGTAGCTGCTGCTTGCTTTTTTGGCAGTTGGAAACAGCTGTAAACAGCTATTTCCCACAATGCAACGAGGTTTACAGACAGGAAACTGCCAGGACTATTGCACTCTCAGTTTCAGTTGGAAAGGTTTTACCATAATATCAGCCATACAGAGCCCCCTGATGATCCGTTTGAGAAAAGAAAAAGATTTCTCATGGGAAAGGGGGTATCAGCTACTGATTGGGTCACAGTTTCTCTTTAATTTGAGCATGGTATTTGAGAGAGTGGATGGGGATTGCCTGATGGGACCACAATGCATAAATGCTTATGAAACTGCCCCAGAAATGACATGGTCTAGCATTCACTTGAAAAGAGCGCCTGATATAGCCAATATTTCGTCAGCGGCTATAAAAGTCTGCTGGATATAGCCAAAAATTGTTTGGCTACAAAAGGGTGCTGGGTATAGCCAAAATTGCATGCATGAAAAAAGGGCACCAGGAAAAAAAGGGCCCGGCTGGATAACGAAATGGCGTGGGTGGATAACAAAATCCTAATAACGATAAATATCGTTGTCAAACTTAATTTAACGATAAATACAGTTTTAAAAAGAGATGGGAGGTAATAACAAAAAGATAACGTTTAAAAATAGTTACATAATTCAACTATACAGCTTAACCCAACCCTACTCTCACACAAAACTCTCCCCTGGTGTTGCCTAAAACTAACCCCCCTGGTGGTGCCTAACCCTAACCACCCACCTGGTTGTGCCTAATCCTAACCACCCCCCTGGTGTTGCTTAAAACTATCCACCGCCTGGGTGGTGCCTAACCCTAACCACTCCCCCTGGTAATGCCTAACTCTAACCACTCCCTCTGCAGAAACACCCTTTTACACATACAAACTCCCCTGGTGGTGCCCAACTATTACTTCACTCCCCCCGATAAAGGGGTCCATCCTTCAGATCAGGTGTTTTTGTGGCTACACTTGTTATGGGTGTGAAAGTTACAATGTCCACACTTGTTTTATGACCCTTGTGAGATGGGCCCCAAGGCTGCAAAGATCACCAGGGGAGGCAGGGAAAGGTGTGAATATTGGGGGGCCCAATGATTAGTAGTTATGCCCCTGATGGGGGCCACACCATGATTCTCTCTCCTTTTAGCAGCCAATGAGTTTAATTTAAAAACAAAATAATTAATCTTCATGACAATGTGATACATTTTGCTTAATAATTTGTGGCTGGATAGCGTACTGGTTAAGGGCTCTGCCTTTGACATGTGAGACCAGGGTTCGAATCCTGGCTAGGGTCAGTACCTATTCAGTAAGGAGTTCAAGGCAAGACTCCCTAACACTGCAGGGTGGCCTCTTGAGCGCGTCCCAGTGGCTGCAGCTCTTGAGCGCTTTGAGTCTGTAGGAGAAAAGCGCTATACAAATGTTTGAATTATTATTATATTTTGGAATGTGGTGTATAATGAAAGGGTAGATCATTATCTCATGCTGCCCTTTTAGGACAGGTTACACAAAATCCTCCGACTTGACTCATTGTGTGGCGTACGCCTAGCTAAATCAGAAATCCACTTTAAATAGACCAACAGAGATGGTACGCCAATATTTACAGGCAATGCTGCCGTGGGATACAAAGGGGCATAAAAACTGTAGACATCCCAAAGGCATACATGAAAAAAAAGGTTCCTGGAAAAAAAGGGCACAGGGTTTGCCACTAGTAGAATTTCACTAAATTTCCATTGTAAAATATCGGTAATATTAACCGGTATTTTACTATGGTTAAACATAACCCTGCTCTCACACAGAAGCCTCCCTCTATCGATGCCTAACTCTAAGACTCCCCCCGTGGTGCCTAACTGTAAGAACTCCCCACTGGTGGTGCCTAAACCTACCCCCCGGTGGCGCCATATTGCGGCTTTACAGAAGCCGCCATTTGCAGCAAAAAAGGTAAAATTGGACGCCCTAAGGTGCCCACTAGCAACCCCCACCATGCACCCAAAAATACTTCTTATGCCGCTAAATGCGCCTTTTATCATAGGCGCCTATGGTGGCGCTGTTTTTTTCTGTAAGGGCACCTGCACCTTTTTTTTTCCTGCTTCGAGCCCAAAGTACAATATGCAAAGGCTAAAAAGTTTCCTGTGTTGTGATGTAGTGTTATATATTTACCCCCCACGTCTTCCTACTCTCGGCACGTCTCCTAACATCTGCTGCCTTGGTGCCTGCTCCGCTTTCATCATTAGCACATTCTGACGCTAACAGTAGGAGAGGAAGATCACCAAAATAGTAGGGAAGCCATCACTGTCAGCATATGCTAACTAGCGGGAGGCGATAGAGCAGGTTCTCCTGCCAGAGCTACGCACTTAGACACAACACAGGGTGAATAATGGTCGTCTGCACTTCAAGGAGACATCGACAGTCACGTAACTAATTAACATCAGCAAGCATGCGGAGGAGAAGTAAATAACAGAGTATAATCAACCCCCATAGGAGAAGACACAAGACAACATAAAGCCGGCAACAACAGGGAAACAAGCGCGCTCATCCCAGGCTATTTGTATCCATCTTTTATATTAGGTGATTACTTTTTTTCTGAGCTGCAAATTTGCAGATTAATTTAGTGCTTTAATAAGGATGGCTTCCTTCATCCCGCCACCGTGTAGCACAGCATGCCGTCTCCTGCCGCCGACGTTGTGTACTTAGTCCTTTAAAAATGTCTTCATCGTGAAACGCCAAAGATGACGACTGAAGAGAATGAGGTGACCTTAGTTCTGACTTAGATTAGCCCAATTTAGACGTCAAGATCTCCGAAAAACAAAACCCTCACCCAGTCAACCGGCCTGTCGGAAACCATTTACTTTTTTTCTACTTTCTTTTTATTTATTTTATTTTTTTGCTGCCGGTGTGATTTTGTTTTTTTAACATTTTTTTATTTAAATGAGAATTTTTATTGAGTTTCTTAAAAACAACACTGCAGGGTGGCCTCTTGAGCGTGTCCTTAGTGGCTGCAGCTCTTGAGCGCTTTGAGTCCAACAGGAGAAAAGCGCTATATAAATGTTTCGATTTTTATTATCAAAGTGCTCCACAGCGCTACTCTGCAGGGGGGAGGGGGAATGGGGATTCAGGACCCCTCCCCCCACACAGTCGCTATAGTTATATCTCTTTATATGAGACTGTTAAAGACTCTTAGTAAACAATTTGGCATGCAACTTTGAATAGGTTTTAGATTTTGTCCCCTTACGCGATTACCCCTGCTATAGAGCCTTTCTGGTCCTCGCTCGATGCCATTGTTTCAGCACGGTCACCCTCATAGCAGGTATTTAAACAACTGGTCAGATAAGCCTTCAAGGATCCACAGAAGGCTTCAGAAGCAGGCATATCCCAAAGTGCTTCTGAATACGGGCAGCTCCGTACTGCACTTGTCTTCCAAGAGCTCCCAGAGGAGGCAAATTCAAATGGGTACAGCACTGGAGCAAAGACACTGAAAGAGTACAGGGAAGGTTCTATATGATCCTGAGCCTTCCCTCTCCACAGGTAAGTATCTCACTTTGTACAACAGGAGATATTGGCAGCGCTTCCAAATACAGGCTGCACCAGAGTTTACCAGCTGCATAGATGTACAGAGCCCACACCCGGGCAGATTACACAACTTGCATTCAAAACAGATGCAGCAAAGGAGGACGTTGGCTTCAAAGACAGCCTGTACAGAGGTTGTTCAATACTACACTCTCCCACGATGATGACGTAACCTAACCACTAGCTAACAGTTAAAACAGAGTGAACCTGTGGCTGCTAGCCATAAAAGGTCTTCATATTTTCTAAAGAACGGGGAAAAGATTGGTAGCGCTCAATCAGGCTGCAGCTGAAATGAAATTAACAAAGGTATGCAGCACCCTTACACACCTCGAATACAAATCAGATGCAAAACTATGCACTAAACTATAATCTAAATAAATTGAATGCAAACTGAGACACATAGATGCAGCTAGCTATAAGTAGACTTACATTTTTTGTACAACAGAAGATATTGGAAGCACTGCACACAGGGCCGCGCCTGGGCGGGTGCATTGCCTCTCTCCGACAGGCGCCGGGTTGTGCTTGTGTCCTGGGGTGCCCCCAGTCTGGTCTCCAGGGGTGCCCACTGCCCCCGCCCGCCGCCGCTGCTCTCCCTCCCTGAGCACCTGCAGCGTCAGACTTCATCAGCGGGCGGCCAGATAGAGCGGGCACCGGGCGCTAGGACCTAGCGGACACCGCTCATGCAGAAGTGACATCACTTCCGCTCTAAGGTCGGGTCGCCCGCTGATAGAGAGGTCTGCTGCTGCTGGCAGGTGAGGGGGTCCCTGTCACTCACTACCTAACAAACGCGGGTCCCTGTCACTACCTACCTAGCCTGGGGGCACCTGTCATTCACTGGGGGTCCCTATCACTCACTACCTACCTAGCCTGGGGGCACCTGTCACTCACTGGGGGTCCCTGTCACTGACTACCTACCTAGCCTGGGGGCACCTGTCACTCACTGGGGGTCCCTGTCACTATCTACCTAGCCTGGGGGCACCTGTCACTCACTGGGGGACCCTGGCACTCACTACCTGGTATATGCTTTTTGTTTTAATGTTTTGTTATAAAAAAAAAATGTCTTTGTTTTGAACATGGTAATGTCTGTCTACTCAGTTTATTTATCTTTAGATTGGAAAATGGATTGAGTCATTGCTATGCATGGAAGAGGGGTAGGAATGGGGTATCACATGCATGCGTAAAGAGGTGGAAGGTGTGGGTGTGATTAGGCAGGACATGGGTGTGGTTATGTGGTTGGGCGCAGTTAATTTAACCACTCCCATAGGCACCAGAAAAAATCTTGCACCCAGGTGCCAGGCACCCCAGGCTCACCCCTGGCTGCACAGTCTCTTTCCTCTAAGATGAAATAGCCTGGTGCTCAAGATACCAAAACTGATCCAAAAAGATGTTGCATTCCTCCCTAAAAACAGTCAAATATAATCTCCATTACCGGTTCACAACACCAATAAAGTCAGACAAGAAGTATACAGTAAAAAAACACCACACACTACCAGTGTATGTCGTTCCCCTGCCAGCAATTTATTTGGTTAAAAAGAATTCAAGACAAGTTACATGGGCTTGTAATAAGGCAGATGGAGTACATTTACCAATAGTTTCATACATTCATCTGAGTACAACTAGAACCAATCTGTTCATATAAGGAATAAATATTCCAAAATAGTCCCAAATGCCCAACCATTAGCAAGGGTGATAAAGTGTACACAAAAGGTCTTGACCGTAAAACCTCGCCGTGTGGAGGCGTCAGGTGTGATACTCACCCAGAGTTGGCATTTGCCATTCCCAACTGTTGTGATCCAATCTGAACTTCTTATAAGAAAAGCAGAGGCCAAATCTACTGCTGCAACTGCAGCCTTAAATCATATCCTGACCCTCCACCACACGGCACGATCAAGGTAATAACCAGATGAACTAGCTGACTCGTAGTCAGCCCCCCTCCCTATGCCCCCCCCCGCAGATCAGCACACACACACTGACAGACACACCTGGGGTCGTCACCCCAATCAAACACAGTGAGTAATTGTATGCTGGTAGTCCATGCAAATGTTAATAATCACTGTAGTGCTTTTCCTCAAAAATTATATAGATGTCAACAATATCACTGAAGAAATCCTCAAATCCTCAAACAGCGACACTATAAGGAAGGTACAAAAATAGTACAGTTATGGACTGCAGTTTCCCCAGGATGTACGGAACTGTTCATAAGTCCTCAGGTGCAGCACCTACACGGATTCACATGCTCAGTTTTTCCCAGATCCGATACGCTGTATCCGGCATAACTGTGTGAGCCTAGTTTTTTTTAACTTGGCATGAAGCAATTTTCCATACACTTACAGAGCCAACATCATGGCAAAATTTCGAATGAAAACAATATTGCGTATGTGTGGGCAGCAAGGTGATGTACAGTAGTGTGCAGCATGGTGGCGTAGTGGTTAGCGCTCTTGCCTTGCAGCGCTGGGTCCCTGGTTTGAAATACTGCCAGGGCACTATCTGCACAATATACTCTATACAGTGCTGCAGAATATGTCAGCTCTATATAAATAATAATACAGTCTGTATGTCCTCTAGCCAACAAAATGGCTTCCGACTTTCAGTCTAGCTGTTAATGCTTAAAAACAAGAAGAGAATCGAGAGCCCAATATGGTGCAGTATTGTCAGGTGAAATGAAGAGTTCAATACAATTTTATGTATATATACTCACAAACACGGGTTACCCATAGGCAACCACTTTAAATGGAGGTGGGGAGCATTAGGACCTGACCCCACTCAGGTTAAGAAGTCGCTCTCTGTAGATAGTAGATAGGGATGCACCCCTCCACCCAGGGTGGACTAGAGGATCAGCAAAAGCTTGGTATACAGAGGCGCCAGAGTAGAGTAAAACGTTTTAAAAACTGCTTAAAAGCAGAGGGGGATGTTAAGGTGGACTCACCTCCCTCTTGCAAAAAAGAAAACTCACTTGAGTCTCGATAAAACAGAATTGACACATTTATTCAACTCCACAAATGCAACGCGTTTCCCGGGCGTGACCCCGCTTCCTCAGGCAAAAATGGGAACACAATTCAGTGGGTCAAGCAATAGGTTTGAGCGCCTTTAAAACGTTTTTACTCTACTCTGGCGACTCTGTATACAGAGTTTTTGCTGATAGTCTAGCTTTTAAATTCACTTTAATCCACTCTGAGGCCGTGTGGCCGCAGGAGCACGACAAGCATTAGAGCTGTCTCAGATAGATGTAATTAAAGCAGAAAATAGAATTTGTTTTTGCGCTTAATTGAATTTGCATGCCTGACACACAATTGATCTGCACCTTTAAATTACAGGTTTTGTCCATTTCTAGAGCCCAAACAATCTGAATAAAATTTAATAAATAAATAGGTCAATAAAGGAGATGGCTTAACGCATTATATCAGCGCCATCCGGGAACCCGCAGCACCATAATTCCTGTTGACAGAAATTAGACATCATTTTCAAGGCGCGATAATGATTTGTGCAGTTATTGCTTTGCCCTGGGTGACAGAGCTTGTCCAGGGGGGCTGAAGGCTATTCATGCTTCTCTGACACTGACCATGGGGCTGAGTAATGTCTCTGCTCCCTCTATACGCTACCAAGGAATTCGCAATGCTCCTATTCAGAAATTGTAACTGAAATTATTATCAACAGAGCTGGGAAGCACCCCCAGAGACTTCCAAATGCAGGCTGTACCCGAAATGACCAGCTGCATAGATGTGCAGAGCCCAAAACAAGGGCAGATTACACATTACTCTAGAATTACCTCCTCACATTCACATATACAAGATTCTGCACGTGCTTCACCCTTCCTCTGGAATGCCCTCCCACAACACGTCTGTCATTCTCCAACCTTTGTGACTTTTAAACACTCTGTCAAAACTTTTTATGATAAGCATACGCTCTATCTTTAGGTCACTTCACCTTTGTCCTTTATGCACTCCTACTAGATATCCTAAAACACGCTGCCTCTAGGTATGTGTATTGTATACTTCCCCACCTCTTGTCCCCCTATTCCTTTAGATTGTAAGCTCGCAAGGGCAGAGCTCTCTCCCCTTTTGTGTCTTGGAATTCATTATATATTTTATTCATTAAGTTACTTTTTCACTGTCATTACCAATTCTGTATTTTGTATTGATTCTGTTTTTTGACACCAATTATGTATTTTGTATATCAGTGTTTTCCATTTGTCTGTATTATGTACCCCATATTTGTTTTTTACTTTGTACAGTGCCATGGAATATGTTGGCGCTTTATAAATCAATAATAATAACTTTCATTCAAAACAGATGCAATACATGAAGGACGTTAGCTTCTCATTGTGGACTCTGCACATCTATGCAGCTGGTCAGTTCAGGTGCAGCCTGTATTTGGAAGTGTTGCCATCTCCCCCCTCTCTACATGCTGTCTGATAAGGTACAAGCTGCTAAATTCTTTATATGGAGTAGCTCAAAACGCTGAATACTAGACTGACTTAAAGCGGACCCAAACCAAACATTTTTTTAATTCAAAATATTTAGTTGCACCACTCTGACACATACATATATAAACACTCCTTCAAGCCTATTAGCATTTCAGTGCATGCTTTTCACCCTTCTCTTTGCATAACTAGGGTTATACAGGCGGCAGCCATTAGCAATTCCTCCTTTGCTGGACACCATCTACTCCACCAGTTTGCCGGATTAAATGCCGGCAATATGAAAGGAAGGGAGGGGCTCCTCCAATAAATGTAAAATATTTTATATTTGTCATCATGCAGCTGAAAAAAAGGCTGCTATTTATTATTATAATTTAGAAAATAGATTTTATTTCTGAAATCTTGTATTTTTAGTTTGGGTCCACTTTAACAGGAACTGTCCAGAGTGCTGAACTCTCTTGCTGGCTCGTAGTAACTGTCTATAATTCAAAGCTGAGCACTGTCCATGGTGCTGCATGCTTTTCTGAAAGGACTTGTCCATGGTGCTGAATACTGCACTGCTGTCTATAATACAATACAGAGCACTGTCCATGGTGCTGCATGCTATTCTGAAAGCACTTGTCCATGGTGCTGAATACTGTGCTGCTGTCTATAATACAATACTGAGCACTGTCCATGGTGCTGCATGCTATACTGAAAGGACTTGTCCATGGTGCTGAATACTGTGCTGCTGTCGATAATACGATACTGAGCACTGTCCATGGTGCTGCATGCTATACTGAAAGGACTTGTCCATGGTGCTGAATACTGCACTGCTGTCTATAATACAATACTGAGCACTGTCCATGGTGCTGCATGCTATTCTGTAAAGACTTGTCCATGGTGCTGAATACTGCACTGCTGTCTATAATACAATACTGAGTACTGTCCATGGTGCTGCATGCTATTCTGAAAGCACTTGTCCATGGTGCTGAATACTGTGCTGCTGTCTATAATGCAATACTGAGCACTGTCCATGGTGCTGCATGCTATTCTGGTAAGACTTGTCCATGGTGCTGAATACTGCACTGCTGTCTATAATGCAATACTGAGCACTGTCCATGGTGCTGCATGCTATTCTGAAAGCACTTGTCCATGGTGCTGAATACTGTGCTGCTGTCTATAATGCAATACTGAGCACTGTCCATGGTGCTGCATGCTATTCTGAAAGGACTTGTCCATGGTGCTGAATACTGTGCTGCTGTCTATAATGCAATACTGAGCACTGTCCATGGTGCTGCATGCTATTCTGGTAAGACTTGTCCATGCTGCTGAATACTGCACTGCTGATTCTGACATCTGGCCATCTATACTGATGAGAGATGTTCACGTTAAATGTTATACTGATGAGATCTGGCTGCTGTGCCAAATGCTGGGCTGATAAAATAGTATTATGATGCTGAATGCAAAGTTGGTAAGATCAGTCTGTGGTGCTAAAAGCTGTTCTATTTGGGTCTGACTGCTAGGACTCTCTGTCCATAGGACTGAATGCTGTACTGTCTGTCCATAGGACTGAATGCTGTACTGTCTGTCCATAGGACTGCATGCTGTACAATCCGACCATAGGACTGAATGCTGTACTATCTGACCATAGGACTGAATGCTGTACTATCTGTCCATAGGACTGTATGCTGTACAAGCTATCCATGGGACTGAATGCTGTACTGATGGGATATGATTATATTATTATTTATTGTATTTATATAGCGCCAACATATTACGCAGCGCTGCACAATAGATAAAAGGGGTAACATACAAGGTAGGACATACAGGAAACTCACAACAAAACAAGATCATGCAAAAGATTTGATAATACAGTGTCATAGGTCAAAATAGAGACTGTTCTAGTCCACAAGAGGGGTGATTGTCAGTAAGATTGCATAATCAAGCTGGAAACACTAAGGGAGAGGGCCCTGCCAGAGGCTTACAATCTAAAGGGTGGGGGTGGAGACAATAGGTGTATCTGTTGAGAGGGTGTCTAACAGAACATATTATGGTGCTGGTGTAGGGGGGTATGCGAGCATGAAAGGGTGAGTCTTGAGAGCTTGTGTGAAGGTATTAAAGGTGGGGGCAAGTCTGGTGGCTGGAGGGAGCGATTTCCAGAGAGCAGCTAATTGCGGGTGGACCTGGCATTATATGACTGAATGCTGTACTGAAGGAATCTGGCCATAGGACTACATGCTGTACTGATGGGATATTGTTATATGACTGCATGCTGTACTGATGGAATCTGGATATAGGACTGCATGCTGTACTGATGGAATCTGGCCATAGGACTGCATGCTGTACTGATGGAATCTGGCCATAGGACTGCATGCTGTACTGATGGAATCTGGCCATAGGACTGCATGCTGTACTGATGGAATCTGGCCATAAGACTGCATGCTGTACTGATGGAATCTGGCCATAGGACTGCATGCTGTACTGATGGGATATGGTTATATGACTGCATGCTGTACTGATGGGATATGGTTATATGACTGCATGCTGTACTGATGGGATATGGTTATATGACTGCATGCTGTACTGATGGGATATGGTTATATGACTGCATGCTGTACTGATGGGATATGGTTATATGACTGCATGCTGTACTGATGGGATATGGTTATATGACTGCATGCTGTACTGATGGAATCTGGCCATTGGACTGAATGCTGTACTGATGGGATATGGTTATATGACTGCATGCTGTACTGATGGAATCTGGCCATTGGACTGAATGCTGTACTGATGGGATATGGTTATATGACTGCATGCTGTACTGATGGGATATGGTTATATGACTGCATGCTGTATTGATGGAATCTGGATATAGGACTGCATGCTGTACTGATGGAATCTGGATATAGGACTGCATGCTGTACTGATGGAATCTGGATATAGGACTGCATGCTGTACTGATGGAATCTGGATATAGGACTGCATGCTGTACTGATGGAATCTGGATATAGGACTGCATGCTGTACTGACGGGATCTGGATATAGGACTGCATGCTGTACTGACGGGATCTGGATATAGGACTGCATGCTGTACTGATGGAATCTGGCCATAGGACTAAATGCTGTACTGACGGGATCTGTCCATTAATGACATAATGGATCCCCAAAATGTTGCCCTGTTTGGCAGAACAACCCTTAAACTGAAACTGAGGTGAAAAGAAACTGATGAATGTTTTACGGTCTCTAATCAGTACCAGCCTATCAAGTGTCCCAGGGTTAAAGGCCAATAGTTCATGTATTTTATCTCCCTGCTCTCAGAAGTTGTGTTCTGCCAGGAAAACTTTTATGGCTATATGTTGCTTATCAGTGATGATGATTACAATATTCCCGACAAGCCAGAAGTTGTCACTTCCATGCCTAGATTTGAACTCTTTCAGACAGCAAAATAAATCAAGTAAAACAGCCTAGTTATTAATATATTTGGCAATGTACATACACATGTTTATCTCATTATGTCACATGTCGCCTCAGGTACACAACACATGACACCTCTAATATGCTATTAAATCTTTGCCATTGAGAGAATCAATATAACTATTGTCATCCACTTCCCAGCATTATACTTACAATTACATTAAAAGTACCCTTTTTTTTCAATAAAGATTTTTGTCTCTGGCAATGTAACCCAGGTCAACCGGTAAATAAATTACCTGTTATCTCCATTTATTACCGCGGTCAAACATTAAGAAAACCTGTTAGCCTGCATGAACGCTGAACAAAGTAAATGTTTTTTTTTTGTCTAGATTGCTTTATTATTACAAATAGCAGACACGCTTTAATACTCTGATAATGCAGAGGTTAAACTGAAGGTAACAAATGAATGCACAAGCCGCTTACAGAGTGCGAGTGAATATTATGGATCTCGTTGTATAATCTGTTGCAGTTCACAGGGTTCCAGCACACTCTGAAACTGAGAGAATGCGCAATATTCAAGGTCTGATCATTACAGTTCCGACATTCTGAAGAGACCGTTCAGAGCAGAATCTCAACTTCCACTGTCACTCCGGGATTAGAATGTATCTCGCTGAAATCCTCACGTCATGTTAGCTTCTCATGCTAAACCTTAGCGTTCATTCTTGTTTTTCCCTTATAAATGTTAATATTAGGAGTAGTATGAAATATCAGGCAGTGCAGTAAAAGTTGTCACCTGAGAAATGAACAGCTTTTATACAAAGGAATGAAGAATAACAATGAAGAATTACTATAAACGGAACTGTGGGGAGTAAAGATGGTCTAGCACAGTGACTCCATCTGCAGCAAGATGATGTTGTAGGTCTTTGGTGCTGGTCTGTGGGTTGACTGACTGTTCTCACCATTCGTCACTTCTGTTTATCCGAGATTTTTCTTGGTCTGCCACTTCGAGCCTTAACTTGTACTGAGCCTGTGGTCTTCCATTTCCTCAAAATATTCCTAACTGTGGAAACAGACAGCTGAAATCTCTGAGACAGCTTTCTGCATCCTTCCCCTAAACCATGGTCAAACATTAAGAAAACCTGTTACCTAGAATGAACACTGAACAAAGTAAATTTTTTTTTTTTTTTGTCCAGATTGCTTTATTATTACAAATAGCAGACACGCTTTAATATTCTGATAATGCAGAGGTTAAACTGAAGGTAACAAATGAATGCACAAGCCGCATACAGAGTGAGAGTGAATATTACTGATCTTGTTGTATAATCTGTTGCAGTTCACACTGTTCCCGGCACACACTGAAACTGAGAAAATGTGCAATATTCAAGGTCTGATCATTACAGTTCTGACATTCCGAAGAGACCGTTCAGAGCAGAATCTCAACTTCCACTGTCACTCCGGGATTAGAATGTATCTTGCTGAAATCCTCACGTCATGTTAGCTTCTCATGCTAAACCTTAGTGTTTATTCTTGTTTTACCCTTATAAATGTTAATATTAGGAGTGGTATGAAATATCAGGCAGTGCAGTAAAAAGATGTCAACTGAGAGATGAACAGTTTTTATAGAAGGAAATGAAGAATAACAATGAAGAGTTACTATAAACGGAACTGTGGGGAGTAAAGATGGTCTGGCATGCTGGTGCCGCCGCCAGCGATAGACACAAACTACAGAGGGTCATCAGTTTGGCGGAGAGGGTCATTGCAGAGTCCACTACCCTAACTTGTCAACCTATTCAATACCAGACTGCGCTCTAGAGTGCTGCAAATTGCCAATGATTTATCTAACCCAGGTCATCGCTTCTTTACCCTGCTCCCATCATGCCGGAGGCTTCGGGCCATCTCCACCAGGACTGCTAAGCACAGGAACTCTTTTTTTTTTCCCCTCGGCTGTCATCCTCTGGAACTCCCTTCACATCTTTCTCCCATCCCCACCTTGAGTTGAGTCACAGGCTGTTTTTCTAATACAACCGGCCAAATTGTCCACAATACTAAACTGATCGGACCTTCTTGTGTCACAATTAGGGATGATCGGAAAGAGCAAATTCCGTTCCGCAGGAAATCACGGATTCCGTCAGTGTTAAATTCCATCGCTATGAAAATTTCGCCAGATTTGTACGAAATTCCGCGGAATTCCGGATTCCGTCAGAAAGATTAAAAATTGCTAAAGGTACCTTGTTTATCCTATATGGTAGCCCATAGACCCTATTAAAGGGAAGGTTCAGGGAGGGGAGTAAAAAAAAATAAAAATCAATTTCCACTTACCTGGGGCTTCCTCCAGCCCGTGGCAGGCAGGAGGTGCCCTCGCCGCCGCTCCGCAGGCTCCCGGTGGTCTCCGGTGGCCGACCCGACCTGGCCAGACCGGCTGCCAGGTCGGGCTCTTCTGCGCTCCAAGGCCTGGCACTTCTGCGTCCCACGCCGGCGCGCTGACGTCATCGGACATCCGCCGGGCTGTACTGCGCAGGCGCAGAACTACTGCGCCTGCGCAGTACAGCCCGGAGGACGTCCATGTTCCTAACTGTGGAAACAGTTTTCTGTATCCTTCCCCTAAACCATGATGGTGAACAATCTTTGTCTTCAGGACATTTGAGAGTTGTTTTCAGACCCCCATGTTGCAACTCTTCAGAGAAAATTAACCCCCTTGGCGTTCCAATTCTGGCAGCAAGAGGGCAGCGCAGCACTTTTTAATTTTTTTTTTTAAATCATGTAGCGAGCCCAGGGCTTGCTACATGATAGCCGCTCACAAGCGGCATCCCCCTACCCACTCCAATCGCCTTCGGCGATCAGAGTAAGCAGGAAATCCCGTTCAGAACGGGATTTCCTGCTGGGCTTCCCCGGTCACCATGGCGACCGGGCGGGACAACGTCACAGATGTCATGGACGTCAAAGGGAATCCCGATCCACCCCTCAGCGCTGCCTGGCACTGATTGGCCAGGCTGCGCAAGGGGTCTGGAGGGGGGGCGGCGCGGCGAATCGGCGGCGAGCGGCGGCGAGCGGAAAATGCACGCAGCTAGCAAAAATCGGCCCAGCAGGGCCGGAGAAATCCTTCTGCGCAGGTTACCCCGAGCTGAGCTCGGGATGACCGGCAAGAAGGTTAAAAGAGGAGGGAAACTTAGAATTGACCCCCTTAAATACTCTTTCTCATAATTGGATTCACCTGTGTATGTAGCTCAGGGATCACTGAGCTTACCAAGCCAATTTGAGTTCCAATAATTAGGTCTAAAGGTTTTGGAATCAATAAAATGACAACAGTGCCCAAATGTATGCACCTGCCTAATTTTATTTAAACAATTATTGCGCACCTCCTGTAAATCCAATAAACTTCAGTTTACTACTCAAATATCACTGTGTGTGTCTCCTATATGATATATTTAACTAACATTTTTTATCGTAACAACCAACAATTTATACACCAAAATCATGATGATTAGAAGATTCCCCAAACTTTCGCATCCCACTGAATATTACCATCTCTGATATACTTTAACCCCCCTGGCGTTACAATAAAATCGGCAGGGGGACGGCACAGCACTTTTAAAAAAAAAAAAATTAAATCATGTAGCTAGCATAGTGCTAGCTACATGATAGCTGCTGTGCAGTGGCATCCCCCCTCCCCTTCCATTTGTCTCCGGCAATCAAAGCAAACAGGAAATTCCGTTCAGAACGGGATTTCCTGTTTGGCTTCCCCCGTTGCCATGGCGACGATCAAGATGACATCATTCACATCATGGCGTCGGAGGGAGTCCCGATCCACCCCTTAACGCTGTCTGGCGGTGATTGGCCAGGCTGCGCAAGGGATCTGGGGGGGGGGTGGGCTACACGGCGGGTAGCGGCGAATGTTCGGTGTTCGGTTTGCAAAGTGCTAGCTGCGTGTAAAAAAAAAAAAGCAAATCGGCCCACCAGGGCCTGAGAAATCCTCTGCGGTGGCTTAGCCCGAGCTCAGGGCTCGGGCTTACCGCCAGGGAGGTTGTAGGAAACCAGAGACAAGATTTAATAAAAGTTTTATACATACCGCGGGCTTCCTCCAGCCCCATGCTCTTGCACAGACTGCCCGCAACTGGCAGAACTTATGGTACCGGAGCTGAAGAAGGTTGAGGACAGCGACATGGGAGAAATTCGTGCGGCACATGGGAGCAATCCGGAAGGCCACATCTAGTCCATAGATCTCAGTAATGCCTCATCATAGTAAATTATGAATACACAAACATATTCTACCTAATAAAAAGATCACTGCTGCGCTTCCTGAGGCACCAGCGAGAAGAAGTAGTGTCTGAGCTTTCTTCTTTATGGTAATAATCCCTGAAACCGTGGGTGCCATTATTCCCCCTTCCTGATCTTTATGTTATCTCTACAGTAGTTTATTTGTAAAACTTTTCCCAAAATAAGAATACAGCTAATCTGTCATTTTCTATGTGGCTCAGAGTGAGTAATAAAACCCTACAGCCTTTGCACTACTCAGCCCATTTATTGTTTTCATATATTGTCACTTCCAATCCCCGGCTATGGTTTAATTACGCACAAGTGACAGGGGCTCTTTTAGCAGGGATTCGAAATTCAGTAGAAGAAGCAGAGGTCAAGAGGCTACTACCTGCCGGCTGCCAGGCACCGTGTACTAATGCAGGCGGGATAGCATGACATTAATGGGGAGAGACAGCCTCTAATATGAATTCAATAGTCATTAATGCAGTCTACAACCCAATTACCTATAGGCAAATTTCATAAATATCCTGCTAAGCCCACCAAATTTCTTTTTTTTGTGTGGCGGGATTGATTGTTTTCTTCCAGTGGCGGCGGGTGGAAAGTCTGACAAGGATCCTGGCAGAAGTTGTAAAGACGAGGTCAGAGGTCGGGTCCATCAGCAGCTAATAGAATATATTGACCCGCATCACCTGGGGAGGCACAGAGTCGGCATCTCCTGAGAGGAAACAGATTACCTGCAAGAATTAAAAGATCCGAGCACAGCACTGCCCTTAGCATTCACATGACGTTCACAGCGGTGCCGAAGTAACCGTGTGAATCTCAATCCTTTAGCTTTTTATGCCAAGCCGGTATGGTCTTAAAGGACCTCCGTCGTGAAAAACTTAAAATATATGTAAACACATACAAATAAGAAGTATGTTTCTTCCAGAGTAATATGAGCCATACATTACTTTTCTCCTATGTTGCTGTCACTTACAGTAGGTAGTAGAAATCTGTCAGAACCGACAGATTTTGGACTAGCCCATTCAAATGACAGCGTTCAAGGATGCACCTGCAATGTAAGCCAACAGAGGCAATGCAGACTTAAATGCAAAACAGAGGCAAATGATTTACTAATTCTAATTTACATTCAATATATCTGCATTGAAAGAGGACTTGGACACTTTCCTTGCATTGAAGGGCATCCACGGGTAATTACTAGGTAATTCTGGGGAGAGTTGATCCAGGGAGTTATCAGAGCCTGACTACCATCTGGAGTCGGTAAGGAATTTTTCCCTTAACCTCTTGAGGACTGCAGGGCTAAACCCCCCCCCTACTGACCAGGCCATTTTTAGTCAAAAAGGCCACTGCAGCTTTAAGGCCAAGCTGCAGGGCTGCACAACATAGCACACAAGTGATTCCCCCCCCCCCCTTTTCTCCCCACCAACAGAGCTCTCTGTTGGTGGAGTCTGATCGCTCCCCCCATGTTTATTTTTTTTATCAATATTTATGTTTGGGGTTTTTTAAAAAAAAAACAACAACACTGTTCCTTTAAACCCCTCCCCTCCCTCCCTCCCCCCAGCCAGCCAATCATGGCGATCAGCTCTCATAGGCCTCACCCTATGAGAGCCGATCGGTCTCTCGTGTCCCCCAGGGGACAGCCGTGTCACACGGCTGTCCCCAGTGCAGCGCTGCTGCTGATCGCAGCGCTTAACAGAGTAAATAGACGGCGATCACGCCGTCTAACAGGCAGTAGCCGCTCGGAGACTGAAGGCGGGGTGGAGCTCCGCCCCCCAAGCAGGAGATGCATGCACAGCCTGCGCGCAATCTCCTGCAAAACAGAGCCCCAGGACTTTACGCCAATTGGCGTTAGGCGGTCCTGGGGCTGCCGCCACGGCCACGCCCATTGGCGGGACGTGGTCGGCAAGAGGTTAAGGCCAATTGGCCTAGGCTTTTTTGCTACCCCCTTACAGGGACGGATCTAGGGGGGGGGGGGCAGACGGGTCTCTTGCCCCAGGCGCAGTTCGTTGAATTCTTAAAAAGGCGGCAAAATTTGAATGGGGAATGGCAGTTTAGGTGCCAAAACCTGATCTTTAGGCACCAAAACCTGACTATTAGGTGCCAAAACTGGATGGGGAATGGCAGTTTAGGCGCCAAAACCTGACCTTGCCCCAGGCGCAACTTGGTCTAGATCCGTCCCTGTCCCCTTAATTAACTGGGATATGTGAAGATATGGGAATGAGACATTAGAGGCACCTACGCTCTATCCCCTATGCTATCAAGGCATTTTGTCTTGACCTGAGGAAGCGGGCCATGATCTGTGAAACGCGTTGTCAGATTGCTTTTTGAATAAAAACTTTTTTCCAGTTGAACTGGTGTCTATATCTTCTGGAGAGGTAAGCAATTACCTCTCTTTTTGTTATATAATTTTTGTATTTGTATTTAAAAATACTAAAATAGAACACACATTGGCCGCTTCCATCCTACCCACTACCAGAGATATGTGAAGGTTCAGGATCGGGTGTTTTTTTTTCTGATTGAATTTGATGGATGGATGTCTTTTTTACAACCAAACTATGTAACCCACATCTGTGATTACACACTCTTGCCTTTTACCACTGCTCAACATGATGTCAACCTATGACACAAGATTTTAAACTCTGTTATCTTGTATCTTGTTATCTTTTATCATGTTATCTTGGTTTTTTTGCCTCGTAGAGTTTTATCCACGAATACATCAAGCCCTGTAAACTAATAAGGAATCACACTCGCATGTATTCTCCTTATAAAGTCATTGTCCTTGCAAGGCAAGGATTCTTAATACGTAGCCACCAAGTTGACCGCAACACGGACTAATTGTTGAACATTGCCTTCCCTGGGGCTCAAAAATCTTCTCGGTGGCATGTGGAAAAAAATGATTAACACTCTAGTGGGTTCATCATATTCTCTACAGCCTTCCTTCACCTCATTATATTTATTCTTTGCGTTTTTTTTCCCCCTATCTGGCACACGGCGCCGGGAAGAAGTATTAAACGGAATGCAGAGCAGTTTGTCTAAGTAAAGAATATGCCGTAGAGGGGGCATTGCTCAGTAATCAGGGCTGCTATTCTCTCCTCCGAGGTAATGGCCTACTCCAGGAGAGCAATCGATGGCCTCAGCTCCCTTGATCATATTTTTAATCTGTGATATTGACAAGATGTGTGTTTATACATTTAATTATCTGTTTGTTTCCAAGCTGCAGACTGAAAATGATTTCCGATTTTTATGGGGAGCAAAAAATCTTGCGAAAAATGAAAAATATGATGCTATAAACGCGCGCGGCTAAATGTCGGGGAATGAATTCCTTCACTATTATCTCTCAAAGAAAGTGATGTTGTAGACTTACATTTTAAAATAATCTATAACAAGCAGGCTCAGGTCTAATTGCTCATGAGCCATCTGCTGGAGGATGCGTGCAAAGGCCAGGGACGGATTTCTGGAGAGGCCACAACCACAAAGGTCCAGGACTTGGGCGGTTGCAACCCTAGGGCGTCCAGGAACATGAAAAAGAGGTTGCTACATATGAAAGAGGAGACTGAAAATGGAGAGCAATACTTGAAAAAGGGCAACTGATGCCCAAGGGAGCTGTTTATGATATACATGGAAGAGGGGCTGTCCATGGAATAGGAGGGGAGCTGCTACACATGAAAGGGGAGTCACAATACTTGGCCTAGGGGCAGAAAGAGTATAAATCCGGCCTTGGCAATGGCTTTCTCTCTTACCATTGCTTTGACACTGTGTTGTGTGTGTCCACAGGATACACTGACATGGTAGAACAATTAAAAAGAAACCGTAACCAAGAATTGAACTTCATCCCAATCAGTAGCTGATACCCCCTTTCCTATGAGAAATCTTTTCCTTTCCACAAACGGATCATCAGGGGACTCTGTATGGCTGATATTGTGGTGAAACCCCTCCCACAGGGACCATGGTTCTGACATCACACTGTGGGAGCCTTGTTGCATTGTGGGAAATAACAGCGGATTACAGCTGTTTCCAACTGCCAAAAAAGCAAGCAGCATCTCCTTCCTCTGACATCACCTGCCAGCAGTAAAAATGTCACCATGCAATAAATGTCAAAATGTAAATCAGCGAGAGGAAAGATTTTTACAATGGGCAAACACTGACTAAATCATTTATACACAATTACTGTAAAAATTAAGCACTTTTTTATTACAATATTTTCACTGGAGTTCCTCTTTAAGCTCCCAGCTCTGTTTGTTGAACTCTGCATTCAACAAAGCAAAAATATAAAATCATAAAAATCATGAAATTCAATAAAGCAAAAATATCTCCTGACTGTGGACAGTTTCCTGTCTCATCAATCACCTGATACTGAAAATAAATACAGTCAGGATTTGTTTGCTAGTAGTGCGGCCAATCTAATAGATAAAATGATTCATTTTGACTGTAAATGTGGCCATACATCAGGCGCCCTCATTGGTGGCTGATCGACCATCCAATTCCGATTATTATAATTGAATCGGATGAAAATCGGTGCCTCCATGTGCATGCCTGATTGACAAAGGCCTCAATTCACTAAGCTTATCTCCTATCTTTAACCACCCTGGCATTCTATTAATTGCGCCAGGGCAGCACTATTTAAATTTTTTTTTTTTAAATCATGTAGCTAGCCTAGCGCTAGCCTATATGATAGTCGCTGAGCAACGGCATCCCCCACCCCCTCCGATCGCCTCCGGCAATCAGGGAAAACAGGAAATCCCGTTCAGAATAGGATTTCCTGTTTGGCTTCCCCTGTCGCCATGGTGATGATTGTGATGACGTCATCAATGTCATCGACGTCGTGACGTCAGAGGGAGTCCCGATCCACCCCTCAGAGCTGCCTGGCACTGATTGGCCAGGCTGCACATGGGGTCTCGGGGGGGGGGGGGGCTGTTACGCGGCAGGTAGCGGCTCATCGACGGCAATCGCCCCCAACAAGCAGCTAGCAAAGTGCTAGCTGCGTGTTTTTTTTAAAAATTATGAAAATCGGCCCACCAGGGCCAGAGCAATCCAGCGCGGCGGTAATGGACGAGCTGAGCTCGTCATTACTGCCAAGGTGGTTAAACCGCGCATGCACAGTACTGTCACACCGGCCGCCGTGATGACGCGAGGCGGCCGGCGTGGTGACGACAGACGTGACGTTTCAGGAAGAAGGAGCCCGACACTCGTGCCCAGTGTCGCCGGGAGCCACCGGGGAGCCATTTCTGGCCAGGCCCTGGGAGAAGAGCCAGATGGACACCGTGGGTCCTCCCGACCTACACTGGGCTGCAGAAAGCCCAAGGTGAGTACCAATTTCGTTTTTATTTAGAGCTCGGAGTCCCTTTAACTACAGAGGAGGTAACTTAACTACAGAGGAGGTAACTTAACTGCAGAGGAGGTACATTAACTACAGTGGAGGTAACTTAAGGAATGAAGAGATAAGATAACTCTCTCACTGTGTGGCAAGTTATCGCTTGCCTTATTATCTCCAGCATGATCTTAGTGAATTGAGGCCAATGCAACCAATTTCAGGCAGAAATTGGTCGCATTAGTCGATCAGAAATGATGCAAGACGTTGGGCCATCGTGGTCGGTCGAGGTGCACGGTGGTGACGGCGAGAGATATTGGGACGAGCGACTAAACTCCCGAAGCTGTTTATGTATGTATAAATATGTGTACATGCATGCATATATAACCTGTCCTGAGTTGAGGTGCATGTCCTCTTCTGAATCCGCCGGCGCCGCTACACTTTCTATGCATGCTGCCTGCGCATAGCATGCCAACACGCATGTGACATCACACACACGCACCATGCTGGCCGGTGTGCACAGGGAAGAGTGACAGATTTGAAGATACAGGACAGGTAATGTATACATACACATACACACATTCATACACAGGGGAATAGTGGTGAGGTGGCGGACACTGCAGACTTGGCCAATTCCAGAGAGATTTCATGCTGAAATTGATCGGGTATTGGCCTGAAGTATATGGGCAGCCAACAAATTTCTCTCTCTGATCAGATTCAATTAGAGAGAGATTTGTGTCTTGGTTGAATGTGCTCATCATCTCTTGATGTATGGGAACCTTAAAGGGATACTGTAGGGGGGTCGGGGGAAAATGAGCTGAACTTACCCGGGGCTTCTAATGGTCCCCCGCAGATATCCTGTGTTGGCGCAGCCACTCACCGATGCTCCGGCTCCGCCTTCAGTTAACTTCTGGAATTTCTGACTTTAAAGTCAGAAAACCACTGCGCCTGCACGCCCGTGTCCTCGCTCCCACTGATGTCACCAGGAGTGTACTGTGCAGACACAGACCATACTGGGCCTGCACAGCACGCTCTTGACGACATCAGCGGGATCGAGGACACGGCAACGCAGGCGCAGTGGTTTTCAGATTTTAAAGTCTGAAATTCCAGAAGTGAACCGGAGGCGGGGCCGGAGCATCAGTGAGTGGCTGCGCGGGCACAGGATGTCTGCGGGGGACCATTAGAAGCCCCGGGTAAATTCAACTCATTTTCCCCCGACCCCCCTACAGTATCCCTTTAAAGGGGTTCTTTCGCGAAAAAACTAGGCAGTTAAAAAATGTGACAGATGACAGGTTTTGGGCCAGTCCATCTTTTTAAGGGGGATTATCAGGGCTTTCTTTGTTTTCAACAGCATTTCCAGAACAGCAGTTTAACTGCCAAAATAGCAAGATACCAGCCGGCCTCCCAGTGGCGTAGCTAAGGTGCTGTGGGCCCTGATGCAAGTTTTACAGTGGGGCCCCCCAAGCACTCTATACATAACAATTGCCACTGCGCACCAAAACCTGCCAATGGCAACTACAGTGTCAGAGGTGCAAGAAGGGGATGGGGAGCAGTTTGTTAGTGATTACCAACATTCAAAGTATCTATAGAAGTGATAATTATGAGCACAGGACCAATAGAGAGCTAATACTGTAGTTGAGGGATGGCCCTTCGGGGCCCCTCTGGCCCAAGGGCCCCGATGCGGTCGCTACCTCTGCACCCCCTATTGCTACGCCCCTGCGGCCTCCCTAATCACTTGCACACTATTATGTCACTTAGATTTTGCAACTGCTGTTCAGGAAATGCTGTTGAAAACAAAGAAAGCCCTGAGAATCCCCCTTAAAAAGATGGACTGGCCCAAAACCTGTCATTTGTCACATTTTTTAACTGCCTACTTTTTTCGCAAAAGAACCCCTTTAAGGTGAACCCGAGGTGAGAGCGATATGGAGGCTGCCATATTTATTTCCTTTTAATCAATACTCGCTGCCTGGCTATCCTGCTGGTTGCTTTGGCTGCAGTAGTGTCTGAATAACACCAGAAACAAATACGCAGCTAATCTTGTTAGATCTGACATTAATGTCAGAAACACCTAATCTGCTGCATGCTTGTTCAGGGGCTATGACTAAATGTACTAGAGGCAGAGGATCAGCAGGACAGCCAGGCAACTGGTATTGCTTAACAAGGAAATAAATATGGCAGCCTCCATATCACTCTCACCTCAGGATCACTTTAATTCTGCTTTAAAGGGACACTGTAGGGGGGTCGGGGGAAAAGGAGTTGAACTTACCCAAGGCTTCTAATGGTCCCCCGCAGACACCCTGTGCCCGCGCAGCCACTCCTCAATGCTCCGGCCCCGCCTCTGGTTCACTTCTGGAATTTCAGACTTTAAAGTCTGAAAACCACTGCGCCAGCGTTGCCGTGTCCTCGATCCCGCTGATGTCACCAGGAGCATACTGCGCAGGCCCAGTATGGTCTGTGTCTGCACAGTACGCTCCTGGTGATATCAGCGGGAGTCTTACCCCCTCCAAACAGACACAGGCAAGGACTGCGATTCAGACAGTCAACAATTTATTTGGAACTCCAAAAAACACTGCAACGCGTTTCACGGGCCATACATCCCGCTTCCTCGGGCAAAATACAGTAGGAGTCACAGCATCTGTATTATATCAGTGAGCTCGCTGATTGTTGACTGTCTGAATCGCAGTCCTTGCCTGTGTCTGTGTGGAGGGGGTAAGACTCCCGCTGCCTCCTCTGTTTAACTAGTTGGTTTTTTAAGTTCATTTAATTACCTTTTATTCTTTTGGCGCCTCTGTATCTTATACACTATCTTCCATAAGTGAATAGCTTAATCTGTTTATAGAGCTGACGTTCCCCATTATTGAACACTCACTACTCACAGTTCTAGTAAACATTTATTCTTGACCTGAAGCAACATTACGTTGACACGTCTACTCCTATTAGTTGGGTGAGTGATGCAAAGTGGCGCGGTTAGCCATGAGAATTCTGTTTCTGCAACAATTAAGGAGGATTAAAAAACAGCTCCAGACTAACAAAACCTATTGATTATTATTGATTAAGATGAAAGTTACATTATTAAAGAAAATAACATTATGCTTGGTACGCGCCATACAATTTTGTGTTAGATAGATGGTTCAATAGATCATTTCCATCATGTCCGATATTATTTTCGCTTGTTTTTCTGGTCGATTTCTCATAGAAGTGAATGGAAATGCATAAGAAAAGATAAGAAAATTGAGCGGGAAATCAACCGAAAAAACACATCACGTGTACCCAGCATTACATACAATTCCTGCTGCATATGGTCACATGGCATTCCAAGAACTGACTGGACCTCTTTACAAACAGGAACTGACAGAAGAAAAGGTGAATAAAATTAGGCCCAGGTTTCCAAAGTTTTCTCCTATGTGATATTTTTACACCTTGTCAATAAAATGCCTTTGAATCCACCAGCAAACAAGAAAATATTCAGAAAATATTCAGAATATTCAGAAAATATTCAGAATATTTTTGACAGTACTTTTCCACCTACTCTTTGGTATGTTTTTAGTTACAGCGTTATTATAAACAGATTTGCAATGATCTGCTCATTGCAAGAGACAAGGGTCAATGTTCCATCCTGATTTTGCTCGACCTCTCAGCGGCTTTTGACACAGTCAATCATGAAATCTTGCTCAACAGGCTACAAGAGTACTGTGGCATAGATGGCATTGTTCTCCGGTGGTTCAACTCCTTCCTGGCTGGCAGAACACAAAGGGTAGCCTTAGGGCCCTTTCTCTCCAACCCTGTACCACTAAAATACGGTGTACCTCAGGGCGCAATATTATCCCCTTTACTGTTCACCATATACATGCTGCCACTTGGAGAAATCATACAAAAACATGGCCTGACATATCATTGCTATGCTGATAACACCCAGCTATATTTGTCATTCAAACCTGGCATCACAGACCCTACTCCACAAATAAACACATGCTTAGCTGAGCTTCAGGAGTGGATGAATAATAATTGGCTAAAACTTAATGCTGACAAAACTGAGGTTCTTGTTATCGGGGGTCAGGGCCCAACAGCAAAGCAGCCCCAGTCTCAACCAACACCGCTAAGGATAGGGAGCTCAGACCTGAACAACTCAGACTGTGTGCGCAGCCTAGGAGTACTGATTGATGGGAAATTAAGCTTCAGGAATCAAATCTCAGCTGTTGTGAAACATTCTTTCTTTCACCTAAGGAATATTGCAAGGATTAAACACCTAACTCCTTCAGAGGATCTTCCAACCCTAGTCCATGCCTTCGTCACATCAAGGTTAGACTACTGCAACGTCCTCTACACAGGCCTGCATAAGAAAGACTTACGCCACCTGCAATTAGTACAGAATGCCGCCGCAAGGCTGTTAACGAGCCAACCCCGCCATTGCCACATTACACCAACCCTGAGCTCACTCCACTGGCTACCGATAAAATGGAGAATTCTGTTTAAGATTGGCTTACTGACATTCAAATCCTTGCACAATCTGGGCCCTGGAAAGGGCCCTGCCCCTACTCTTTGGACCTCCCTGCCACACCCAATCAGGACAGCTCCATCCCTGGAAGCATTTAAGTCTAAACTGAAAACCTACCTCTTCAGTCTGGCATTCATGAACATCTGACTATCTCCTCTGTAACACAACCCAGCCTGCAACCCTGTATTAATCTGAGACACAGCTATGCGCTTTGAGTCCTATGGGAGAAAAGCGCTTTACAAATGTTATTGTATTGTATTGTATTATTATTGTATTACATTAAATTACAGTATATCGCCCGCATCTTCTGCAGCACTGAGTATATTGTCTTGTCACGTAACTGGTAATGGGTAGGATGGAGGTGCCCAATGTGTGTGCTATTTTAGTATTTTAAAATATAAACAAAAATAAAAAAAAATTGTAAAAAAAGAGAGGTAATCACTTTCTCTATCTCTAGAAGATATAGACACCACTGGAAAAAAAAAGTTTTTATTCAAAAAGCAATCTAACAACGTGTTTCACGGGTCATGGCCCGCTTCCTCAGGTCAATACAAAATGCCTTGATAGCATAGGGGATAGAGTGTAGGCGTCTCTAATACCACTGCTCAGGAAAGCTGCAGGCCTATACGGCGGTTGCAGGGACTGCAACCCACTTTTGTGAGTACCGTATTTTCCGGACCATAAGACGCACTTTTTCTCCCCCCAAAATGGGGGGAGAAAAGTCCCTGCGTCTTATGGTCTGAAGGTGTCCTATGTCTCTGTCCCTTGTGTCACTTATGTGTCCTCCTCCCCCCTCTATATGTCCCCCTGTGCCTTGTCCTGTGTCCTCCTTTATTGATTAGCAGGAGTCCCGTGATGAGCAGCAGATTCATGGATTCCCCTGCTCTGGCTCAGTAGTACTTGCATCCAGAGCTGTGGCCAATCAGACGCTGTAGCAGCAACAAGTCCACCCAATCACTGCTGCCTTCTCTCCTAACAGGACCCGATAGTGCTGAGGGCGGGAGCAGAGATCCGTCATTGAACCAATCACTGCTCTCTCTGTTTCTGAGCGAGTGCAGTGATTGGCTCAATGACAGAGCACTGCTCCCGAACTCTGCACTGTCAGATCCTGTTAGAAGAGGAAGGAGGATGTGAGGAGGATCCATTCCTGGCTTCCAGGTCTTTGCCCCCCTCAAAACGCTGGATGCTGCCTTACTGGATAACTGAACACAGGTATGAAGCTAAGTGCAGCTACAGCCACTAGTTTACTACTGCATACCATCCGCTCTCTGCCATCTCTCTGATCCCTTTCAGGTTCCTTTCTCTTGGTCTCGATCTCCTGTCCTATCTCACCCCGCATGTCTAATGTTGCAGGCTCGCTGTCACGATGTGATACTCTGACATTCCTGACATTCCTTTGCCTCAGTTGGTGTGTAAAACGCCAAATGTTTTAGAGACAAGCTGCTGTCTGCTTTCCCCTACACTCCCATACTCTTGTCCATCTGTCCAAATCCACACTTTCTCTCACACTTCTGACAGCGGCACAGTACAGCATGGGGTATCACAGTAGTCTGTGCACACACAGAACAAGCTCTAACAGCAGCTTTCAAACAGCAATCTTCTTTGGCTGAAACTTTCTCTTCTCTATAATGTCCTGTATAATCACCAACAGAAAGCTAGGTAACAAACTTTATTTATCTGTACAATAATCTGTTTGAAGATCAGTGTGTCTAACCAGCCTGGTAATTAAGGTGCCAGCTGGAGATCTGTGCATTGCAACAGACATTACAATTCACCCAGCAACATACTGCTTGAAAGTGTGCATTTGTCTTGCCCTGTGCTGCTTAAGTTTGGATCTACACTAATTAAGAGTATAGTGACACTCATATAGCCTGATACAATCTGCATCTCATTTTTGTTGTATGAACTGATGTTTATTATAATGCTGTAGTATACAATCCAACAAGCTACAAATATATACAACAAACTACAAAACGCAAATATATAGAATCTATGTTCTGCTTGGACCTGTGAGAGTCATGTTCTATCCTAATTGCTGTGAGGAGTGCTAAGAAAGCAGAGGGTTAAAATCTATGTCAGCTCAGCCCTGCAACCAAAGTGTCAGCTGGGGATCTGTGCAGTGTAGCAGACACAACAATCTACCTAGTAACATATTGCTTGACAGTGTGTATTCATTCTTAACCTGTACAGCTCACGTTTGCAACACAATATTGTAGTGTAAAATTGCAGTAGACAATCCTGCACCACTGACCACCAGGTTTAGTTTTTTGTTTTTTTTCCTGGTTTTTGTTTTCTAAACCTGGGTGCGTCTAATGGTCCGGAGCGTCTTATGGTCCGAAAAATACGGTATATATCTATATAATGTTATCCTTCCAATACCGGACGATACTGCACCATTAGGCTCCCGGTCTCCCTACTTCTCACCTAGATATTCTTGAACACTACAAGAATTACCAAAGAAAAAACCCTATTGTCACCTAACTGTATCTCAGAGGAGCTCACAATCTAATCCCTACCATACTCAATTGTCTATGTATGTATCGTAGTCTAAAGCCAGTTTTTATGTATAGTTTATTGTATGTATCAAAGTATAGGGCCAATTTAGGGGGAAGCTAATTAACTTATCTGTATGTTTTTGGGATGTGGGAGGAAACCAGAGTGACTGGATGAAACCCCCACCGAAATGGGGTGAACATAAAAACTCCATGCAGATAGTGCCCTGGCTGGGATTAGAACAGGGGACCCAGCACTGCAAGGCAAGAGAGCTATCCCAGTACCCCACAGTGTGAAATACATGCTCCACTGTACAAGAATCCAGACATTAGTTTACTGTTAGTCTATGTGAGAAAGCGCGGAGGAGCCGCCGCCATGAGCCAGCGGCAGGCGGCTCCTTCCGCACACAGCGCCCACTCGCACGGAGAGGCAGCCGTCTCCTCGCATCATGAGGCGGCTGTCTCCGTGCAGCACATGACGGAGCGCGGGGAAAGCGCGCATGTCCCCGCTGCGGAGACACCGCAGCGCGGGGCTGCTGTGGCTGGGACTCGTAGTCCCTCAAGGTTTAGAGTGACGCGCGCGCACTCAGACAAGTTTTATGCCGTCCTCTAGCTCCGTTCCCCATTGGTCCAGCAATCAGGGAGGTGCTGGGGGACACCTAGGTGTATATATACTGCTGGCTGTTCACTCGTTGCTTGTCTGGCGTTGCGATCACATACGTGGGAGCACCCAGATCCGTAGTCAGATCCGTTAGTGTGCCGGGACCAGCTGGAGCTGTAATCCTACACTAAGCTAGATTCTGTTGATAGCTTAAAGTACTAGTTTGATTGTGATTATCTGTTATGACCTTTGCCTGCCTCGACTATCCTTCTGAACTCTGACCTTGTACCTCGTTATATCTGATACCCTGTTGCTGAACCCTGCCTGTACTTTGACTCCGCCTCTGCCTCCTGATTTTGTACCCCGATATATCTGATACTCCGTTGCTGAACCCTGCCTGTACTTTGACTCCGCCTCTGCCTCCTGATTTTGTACCCCGATATATCTGATACTCCGTTGCTGAACCCCGCCTGTACTCTGTCCCTGTCTTTGCCTACTGATATTTTACTTATCTGTCCGTCTGTATACGACCTGGCTTGTCCGACCTCGAGAACCGACCTCACGATTGGAGGCGGTTCCCCCCGTCCTGTTGGTGACACTTCCTCCTGAGTGTCACTTTCGGACTTCCCTTCCCACTGTCAGTCTGACTCCTCCCGTCTTGGAGAGCTCAGGTCTGCGGAAGGAATCTGTGCAGTACTCCTTGCTGCACTGAGGCTTGTCCTCTGTATTACTGTTGCACCAATCACAACACTCTACTCAGGTGAACAGAGGTTAGCTAGTATATTGGATTATCGGTGATACTGCAGATCACATATAATCTGGTATACGTCTGTATTTCCTGTGATACTGCAGATCACCGGTAATCAGACCTCTCTGTGCTTCACCGATCGTTACAGTCTACTATGAAGGGGACAGATGGGCTTCTTTGTATGCTACAGACATTAAACTTCTTGGACTGTTATTTTTCATGCTAACATTGTCTTCCAAAACAAAGCAGATGTGGTTAATGTGCTATTCACTGGAGATATTTATTTACTGAATTCTGCGTTTGCCTGGAGTTAGTCCATTAATTATTAACAACTATATTTCCGGGGCAACTTTAGAATATCAACAATGAGGTTTCCATCTTTGCCTCTCACCAAAATATGTTCAGAATTTACATGAACCTCAGAACCAAGAGAATTAACCCTTGTGTGTGTCTGATGGAGAAATTACCACAGCGGGAGACAAGTCAGCGCTTTCAAACAAAACTTATACCTGAATGATTTATCTGCATTGATGTGCAGAGCTCCAGTAACTGGACTATATTACACTGAGGCAGGAAATTTGGGTGCCTGAGGCAGGTGGACAAAAAGGGCGCCGCCATTCACTCCCATAATAAATATCGTTTAATGGGCGCCCAACAGGAAAAAAGGGCGCCGGAGAAAAATAACGTTTTACAAGCGGCGTCCGGAGACTTTTAATGTTTTATAACTGCTTCTCGTGATTACACATTATTTAAGGATTTATAATTTTTTAAACATTATTTTTAAACGAAAAACACCACAATATTTTTTAAAACATTATTTTTAAACGAAAAACAGCACAATATTTCTTAAAATGTTATTAATGCTTATCACAGGGGGGTCTTAGGTTTAGGCACCACCAGGGGGGTCTTAGGTTTAGGCACCACAAAGGGGGTCTTAGGTTTAGGCACCACCAGGGGGGGTCTAGGGGTTAGGGGTAGGTACAGGGAGGGTTCTGTGTGAGAGTAGGGTTAAGTATAGTTTTAGTAACATTCTTATTAATCTTTTATAAAACGTTATTATACATTTCACTTTTTAAACAGGGAAGATTAACGTTTTTACAATTGCCGATTTCATACACATTATTTAATGATTTAGAACTTTATAAAACATTATTTTTAAACGAAATATAGCACAATTTTTTTTTAAACGTTATTCATGCTTATCGTTTGAAACCCTGCGCCCTTTTTTCCCAGCGCCCTTTTTTAACGTACGCAATAGGCTTCCCCACAGCAGTGATGAACCTCCTCGGGGAAGACCTAACACTAGTCTAGCAATAAAAACATAATATTCCTCGTGCTGCTAATCATAAATGGTATACACATTTCATCAAGCAAACAGACAGACAAATGACAGCGCACAAGGTTGCACCTGGAATGTAAACCAACAGAGACAATGCAGAGCCCCATTGGGGCTAAATACATGCCTTGAATGCAAATCAGATGCAAATTATGTACTAATTCCTAATCTAAAAAGAAGAAATTACCACTGTACACTCTACTACCTACCGCACTACAGTAAATCCTTTTCTTTTCTATTTGTCCGAATATTATTATTATTATTATTTATTGTATTTATAAAGCGCCAACATATTACGCAGCGCGAATACAATTATGGAGGAGGAGGCTTGTGACTATTATTAAACTAACAATAGGTGCTGCGCCCCTCTCACTAGTTCAATTCTATGTTACTGGTTCGCTGCACCGAAAATAGTCCAAACATGAAGCAAGTGTGGTGTTAACACTCAAAACAGTTTTTAAACAGTGGTAGTAACCTCCAAATCCATATGATCACAGTCCCATACACATAGCCGGATTTCAGGTAAGGCCACAAAGGCCATGGCCCAGGGCACCAGAAAAGCAAGGGGCGGGCTGTGGGCAGCAGGGTGGCAGTAGCAGTTAGCCTGCCGAACATTTGTCCTGCTACACAGGACAGTTTGCACCTAGCGGTGGGCAGATACCGACAGCCGGAATCTGGCTCTCGGGGGAGGGGGGGAGGGTGTAAGATCCAACGGCCGCTCATGGCGGTGGAACACCGAGACCCACACTGAGGCGCAAGCCTCTGGGTCTCGGCCTGTCTCTGATGTCACTGGAGTGCATGGCACTCAGCTCCCATTGGATAAGCGGCAAACGTACTCCAAGTACGCGCTCCCCCGCTGTAAACAATAACCACGTGTGTCCATAGCGTGTCAGCCTCTTTGTTGATTGGATTCCCTTACTTTCTGATTAGTTAGTCTTAGTATAAATGTAAGGTGAGCGCCCTCTGTCATCGCCTGTGATAGCCTATGCTGGGCCTGTTGCTGAGATTGCACTCACACCAAGTGCTTGTCTTGTTGCCGACTTGTGTCTGTCTCTTGACTATGTTTCTTCCAGATTGTCTTAAAGTTACCAACCCAGCTTGAACCTAACCATGCTTCTCTATTGGATTACCCGTTACCGACCCGGCTTGTTAAAGGATCTGCATGAACGCTGCCTGGATTGACTCTAGCTTGATTGACCACGCATCTGTCTAGTGATTAAACTTCAGCCATTACCAGCTATCCTGCCATCATCTGGATTGCCTTAGCTCATAGGCCTCAAGTGATTATTCAGTACACTGTGTTCATTGCTGTGTCCTCAGAGGAGTTTATAATGCAATCCCTGCCATCATGTCACTAACTGTCCTTAGAGGAGCTTATAATGTAATCCTTTCTATCACATCACTAACTGTCCTCAGTGGAGCTAATAATGTAATCTCTGCCATCATGCCACTAACTGTCCTCAGAGGAGCCTACAATCTCGGTCTTGGGGCAGATGGTGATAGTGGGCCTTGGACAGTAAAAATTACAAATCCGGCCCTGCCCATACACCCTCCCGGGTTCTGCCCTCTGGATCTTTCCCTTAATCATCTTCACAACCTTGATGGACGAAAACCTCAGAGGAATCAGAGACAATATACAATAGTGCAGTACTCTCAAACACTTTTAGTTCCTCCACCTCCCCGTGTTCTGTCAACACTTGCAACACCATAGGGCTTGCACCACCGTCACCAATAGTGAATGCAACGTGCTCCCCAGATCAAGGGGCTGCGTGGTTACATCCCGCGTTAAACTCCACCTCCAGTCCTTTCAATCACATCTCAGTATATGACAGGTATAATCGATATTCTTCTAGTGATTTGCCTCAGGAGAAGTAACAAATGCGGACTTCCCCCTTCCCCCAGCTCCCCGCCGCACCTGTCGCTGTAAGGGTCCTGCACATATGCGGTTCAACCTTTCAAGTACCATGCATGCGCAGGACCCAGGGCCGGTTCTCATGAAGCAAGGTGAAACATTTGCATCAGGCGCAGAGATTTCAGGGGCAGCATGTTTGTACTGTGTACCTTCCGAGGAGGAATGGAGTGGCTGAGGGTGAGCAGTTTGCTTGACTCACAGCCAGCCAGTGTGCTATTGTGTTGAGCTGCAGCATGTCATGTGAGAACATTAAATGAAGCAGAGTAAATTGTCGGGTGCTGTGCGATCATTCAAAATGAGTGGGGTGAAGCACATCCTCCTCACACGTTTGCCTCAGGCAGCAAAAAGTCTAGAACTGGCCCTGGCATAACTCTTATGAGGATGGGCGTGATGACAGCGGGACCACGGAGGGGGCCCAGAGGACTTAGAGGGACCTTGTGGGCTACGGGGGCCAAAGAAAGCCCCAGGTAAGTGCAGATTTGTTTTTTTTAACCTCTGTTCAGAGTCCCTTTAAATAACAAAAGAAAATCAATTCCAGTCCAGTAAAACTTGTTAGCGCGGAGATTCAGGTCACCGCGGACATTGGCTGCCTTTAAGCGTATGCATTCGCAGCAGTAAATTAGATTCCACTACAGCTATCTATTTAATAAATTGAAAATTTTAGATTAGCAGTAATAACAATAAACAATCCCAGGGGAAATTTTGCATTAACAAAACAAAACAAAAAAAAGAAGACGCGAAAGCTGTTGGCCATTTCATTTTAAAAGTAAAAAAGTCATTTATTGGGCAAATTAAAATATTAATGCAGCCGGCGCACCGCGTACTGTAAACGAAAGAGCGAGCGTCGACAGGCGGGCCAACGGAAAGAAATTGCCGATTATCATTAAAATTCTCTGTTAATGATGTTTTTAAGTGAATTTATGGTCAGCGGTGCTTCTGTAACACGGACAAAGATGGAAATGGTGCATATCTTGCATTTTCATAATTTATAAGTTATATACAGTATCTTGTTACATTATTCTGAACAGCCATTAAGACAGTCTTAATTGGCCATTGTCTACATAATGTTTCTTATATCCAGGAGTTGCATGGAGAAAAACAGTCAAAGCTCAGGTAATGAGCTGGTAGTTAGAACAGAGGCGCCAAAACAAGTATAAAATGCGTTAAAAGCCCTTTAAAAAGGGAGGTAGTGGTGGACTTACCTCCCCAATCAGTAGACACACAGAGGCACTTGGCTTGCTTCCAGACGTATTATAGTTGCTCCGATAATTGCCTGATGAAGCAGGATTTCACCTGCAAAACGCATTGCATTGTGGAGTACTCAAATAAAGGTCATTGTTGACGAACATCAACAGAAGTGGGTCTACTGATTGGGGAGGCAAGTCCACCACTACCTTCCTTTTTAAATGTTTTTTAAAGAATTTTATATTTTTTTGGCGCCTCTGTTCCAACTACCAATTCCAACTAATTATTACAGCTCTTTCTTCAAGACCCTTAAAGAGAAACTGTCGCAAAAATCTTAAAATGTAAAAAACATACTAATAAGAAGTACATTTTTTCCAGAGTGAAATGAGCCATAAATTACTTTTCTCCTATGTTGCTGTCACTTACAGCAGGTAGTAGAAATCTGACATTACCGACAGGTTTTGGGCTAGTCCATCTCTTCATAGGGGATTCTCAGCATGGCCTTTATTCTTCATAAAGACATACCCTGATAAAGATTTATACAAAAATGCTGGCCAGCCTCTCTGCTCACTGTACACTTTTTTGGCAGTTGGACGGAGCAACTGCCATTCACTAAGTGCTTTTAAAAATAAAGAAAACCCTGATAACCCCCCACAAGAAGATGGGCTAGTCCAAAATCTGCAGGTAATGTCAGATTTCAACTACTTACTGTAAGTGACAGTAACATCTGAGAGAAGTAATTTATGGCTCATTTTACTCTGGAAGAGACGTACTTCTTATTTGTATGTGTTTACATGTGTTTTAAATGTTAAGATTTTTGCAACAGAGGTCCTTTAAGTTCAAGCCCCACAGGCATTGTGGAGTACTCTGTGCTCAGCAGACCTTTTTTTTTGCATGTTTCAGCCTAGATCTTCACATCTGCCTGAAATGCCTGAATGGTACTCCACATTTGTGAGAATTATTCATTAAAGGGACACTGTAGGGGTGTCAGGGAAAAATGAGTTAAAGTTACCCAGGCTTTCAATGGTCCCCCGCAGACATCCTGTGCCTGTGCAGCCACTCCCCAATGCTCCGGCCCGCCCCTGGTTCACTTCTGGAATTTCAGACTTTAAAGTCTGAAAAACACTGCGCCTGCGTTGCCGTGTCCTCGCTCCCGCTGATGGCACCAGCTCCTGGTGCCATCAGCGGGAGCGAGGACACGGCAACGCAGGCGCAAGCCCAGTATGGTCTGTGCCTGCGTCATGCTCTCCTGGTGACATCAGCGGGAGCGAGGACGCGGCAACGCAGGCGCAGTGGTTTTCAGACTTTAAAGTCTGAAATTCCAGAAGTGAACCAGAGGCGGAGCCGGAGCATCGGTAAGTTGCTGCGCGGGCGCAGGATGTCTGTGGGGGACCGTTAGAAGCCCCGGGTAAGTTCAGCTCATTTTCCTCCGACCCCCCTACAGTATCCCTTTAACTACGTTATACTATTGAATCCTAACATACTACACTATTGTCGTCTCTTGGTTTCCCTTTTTGTGTCTCCTTGTACATGGCTCAGGTAATAATCCCTGAGTTGGCTCGGACCTTTCCCTCTCTCCTGAGCAGGAAGAGTAGATAGCCTGAACAATGACAAAGTTCCAGAACTTTTCTCTGAAGTGCCTCTGTACAGTAGAAGAGGTCTACATTGTGAGCTGGGAAAGTGAAATTTCAGTTTCATTCAGTATTTTACAGTCTCTTGCATTCTTTTGTTAATTTTTACGGCCCTTCTGCCAGAAGAACCTCTGAGATAAATGACATAAAGTTAATTGTTCTTAAAGCTAATAAGATTATGAGCTGTTATATCTGTACTCTCATCAGATTACAGAGAGAACAATCAATTGTACTACCTAGCAGAGGGTGCTGCTTGCTTAGACCTTATTAAACTGCACATTTTAATTCAGTAGAAGAAAAAATCCTTAGTAAAGCTACGCACATTTACAGTAGAGTCCTGCTTATCCGAAACTCATCTCTAATCAGCACAAATTCATATCTGGATTCACACATTTCTGCTGCTGCTTCTGGGTAACATGTGCAGTGATTTCCGGGCTCCAAGGCGGCATTTTAAAGAGGAACTCCAGTGAAAATAATGTAATAAAAAAAAAGTGCTTCATTTTTACAATAATTATGTATAAATGATTTAGTCAGCGTTTGCTCATTATAAAATATTTCCTCTCCCTGATTTACATTCTGACATGTATCACATGGTATTTTTACTGCTGGCCGGTGATATCAGTAGAAGGAGATGCTGCTTGCTTTTTTTGGCAGTTGGAAACAACTGTAAACAGCTGTTATTTCCCACAATGCAACACGGCTCCCACAGTGTGATGTCAGAACCATGGTCCTGCCATCACACTGTGGGAGGGGTTTCACCACAATATCAGCTTCACAGAGCCCCCTGATGATCTGTTTGTGGAAAGGAAAATGGGAAAGGGGATATGAGCTACTATTTGGGATGAAGTTCAATTGTTGGTTACGGGTTTCTTTTTAAGGCACCCCAGGGCTCTGCCACCTCACCACTGGGCAAGAATGTCTCCATAGAGAGTTTTTGTGTTTCAAATTTGGTGTGTTTCTTGCTACTCCCGTGTAACTTATCTGTGGCTGCCCTCAACTACTTAAAGCGGACCCAAACCAAACTTTTTTAACTCAAAATATTTAGTTGCACCGCTCTGACACATACAAAGATAAATAAACACTCCTTCAAGCCTATAAGCATTTCTGTGCATGCTTTTCACCTTTCTCTTTTCATAACTATGGTTATACAGGTGGCAGCCATTACTTCTGAGCTTAGTAGGAGGTTTTAGATAATGGGTGTGTTTGTCATCAGCTACCCTCCCTCACAGGGGCGTTGTCTATGTGAAATCTCACACAAGCTGAGATCACCTCCCCTGTGACATCATCGGTAGCAGCCTGTGTTTTGTTTTAGTTTTTTTATCTCCTCCACCAGTTTGCCGGAAAAATCCCAGCAATCTGAAAGGAAGGGAGGGGTTCCTCGAATAAATGTAAAATATTTTATATTTGTCATCATGCAGCTGAAAAAAGGCTGCTATTTATCATTATAATTTAGAAAATAGATTTTATTTCTGAAATCTTGTATTTTTAATTTGGGTCCACTTTAACCACTTCAGGATTCTGCGTATGCTTAAAGAGAACCCGAGGTGGGTTTGAAGAATATTATCTGCATACAGAGGCTGGATCTGCCTATACAGCCCAGCCTCTGTTGCTATCCCAAACCCCCCTAAGGTCCCCCTGCACTTTGCAATCCCTCATAAATCACAGCCACGCTGCTGACAAACAGCTTGTCAGAGCTGGCTGTGTTTACCTCTATAGTGTCAGTCTGCTGCTCTCCCCACCTCCTGCAGAACTCCAGTCCACGCCTGCATCCCTTCCCTCCCTGCTGATTGGAAGGAAGGGACAGGGGCAGGGACCAGAGCTATGCAGGAGGCGGGGGAGCAGCTGAGACTGACACTACAGATGTAAACACAGCCTCACAGCATGGCTGTGATTTATGAGGGATTGCAGAGTGCAGGGGGACCTTAGTGGGGTTTGGGATAGCAAGAGAGGCTGGGCTGTATAGGCAGATCCAGCCTCTGTATGCAGATAACATTCTTTAAACACACCTCGGGTTCTCTTTAAGTACGCCCCTGAATCCTGAAGTGGATTCCATGGAAACAAACACCCTGCGAGTCACCGATCGCGGCTCACAGGGTAAATGTAAACACACGGGGAAGATCTTCAGCAGCGCCGGAGAGGAGAACAGCGATCCCCGGCCTCTGATTAGCCGGGGATCGCCGGCATCTGATAGGCTAAAGCCTATCCCATCAGGCGCAGGACGGAAATCCGTCCTGCGCCTCTCACCACGGGAGGAAGAGGAAGGGAAGGGGAAGTAGGCCAGGAAGCGCTGCGGAGGGGGGCTTTGAAGAGCCCCCCCCGCAAGCGCAAGCAGCCGGCGGCGATCAGACCCCCCAGCAGGACATCCCCCTAGTGGGGAAAAAAGGGGGTGAAGTCTGATCGGCCTGGCTGCTATCTGATCGGTGCTGCGGGCTGGAGAGCCCACGCAGCACTGATCAGCAAAAAAAACCCTGGCAGAGAAGTGGTTAAGGTCCAGTTTGCCCAACCTTTCTTGGCAAGTGAGATCTTCCATCCCTCTGATTAATTTAGTTGCCTTTCTGTGTACCCCGTTCTAGAAGGTTAATGACCTTTGAATAGTGTGGTGCTTAGCGAATAAAACATTTCATTCTGACAGGAAGTGCTGCCAAACTCAGGTAAATATGTCATATTGTTAGGCGTAAAAAAGTAACAGTGCCACTTTAAGAGTACATTTGTTCATGAAACGAGTTGCAGACGACTCTACTCAATGTGTAATAATTTAGCTCTAGATGCTAGAAGCAATGTAACTCCGCAACGGCCCTTTTAAAAAGAGGTGAAACAAAGTTTTAATTGCAGGTCAGGAGAATTTCCTCATTGACATTTACCGGGATAGATCAACCAATCTCTGCTGGGTTTTATCACAAGCATGAAAATTATTTATGACCATCATCGCTGTTATCGAAAGCGAGGGCAATGATTTATCTGCAACTGGTAAAAAATAACGATCCGCCATTCGTCACTAAGAATGCTATTTTGTATCTGGGTGAAGGTTTAATTGAAAATTAAACAAGCTACAAGATTATGAAGATTAAACTTTAGCAGTTATTACAGATCTACCTGGAACATTCTTCCCAAACAAAAAGTTTTGTGTTAAAGCATAGCTCTATTCACAGAAATGGGACAGAACTTCTTTCAAAAGGGACCACTCAGCCCAAAATCAATAGCTGGTGATTGTGAAAATGTTACTAAATTGTGCATTTGTTGTTCACAAATAGAGATGAGCCGAAATTTCGAACTGCTTTTATTACGAATGCGAAATTTAACATTACGACCCAAATTCGTAATTTCGTAATTAATTTTCAAATCGTAATTTACAATTTCGTAATCGAAATTTCACTCCCGTAATGACGAATTTCGTGTCTCCAACCGAAATTTTACTTTTTCAGGTTTCTATCCCTCTAGATGCCTAAAATGAATAGCACAGCCAGCCCTCCTCCTCTCTCTCTCTCTCTCTCTCTCTCTCTCTCTCTCTCTCTCTCTCTCTCTCTCTCTCTCTCTCTCTCTCTCTCCAGAGATCTGTAGTATTTCAAAACCATACTCACATTCATGACATGTCCAGGGATCAAACCCAGGCCAACCACATGGAAGACAGCTATGCTCACCACCATACCACCAAACACACACTAAATAGACTGCTAACCTAAATCTTACTTGTAGACAGTCATATGAGACACATGCTGGGTGCAGGGCTTTGTGATTGGACCATGGACCATGCGATAGAGTGAGGTGCAAAAATGAAATCATGCCTAGCAGAGGATGGTTTCACAATGCTAAATGCTAGGCTGGCTGTGGTGCAATTGGTTAGTGCGTCTGGCTGGTAACAGCAAGGTTACAGGTTCGATTCCATCCAGGCATGTCTTTTCCTTTTGCGTTCAACAGTTGTCCAAACAGAGCCAACAGAGCCCCAGATAGCCACGTAGAGTTAGGTCACAGCTAGCCTGGCTGTGGTGCAATTGGTTAGTGTGTCTGGCTGGTAACAGCAAGGTTACAGGTTCGATTCCATCCAGGCATGTCTTTTCCTTTTGCGTTCAACAGTTGTCCAAACACCGAGCACAAAGTTTTGCATGCGTAAAGTTTTACGCACGCAAAATACCCCATGGGGTTCAATGGCGCAGCGCGCGCATGCAAAAGGAAAAGACATGCCTGGATGGAATCAAACCTGTAACCTTGCTGTTACCAGCCAGACGCACTAACCAATTGCACCACAGCCAGCCTAGCATTTAGCATTGTGAAACCATCCTCTGCTAGGCATGATTTCATTTTTGCACCTCACTCTATCGCATGGTCCATGGTCCAATCACAAAGCCCTGCACCCAGCATGTGTCTCATATGACTGTCTACAAGTAAGATTTAGGTTAGCAGTCTATTTAGTGTGTGTTTGGTGGTATGGTGGTGAGCATAGCTGTCTTCCATGTGGTTGGCCTGGGTTTGATCCCTGGACATGTCATGAATGTGAGTATGGTTTTGAAATACTACAGATCTCTGGAGAGAGAGAGAGAGAGAGAGAGAGAGAGAGAGAGAGAGAGAGGGAGGAGGAGGAGGAGGAGGAGGAGGAGGAGGAGGAGGAGGAGGAGGAGGAGGAGGAGGATTGGTTGGTTATTCATTTTAGGCATCTAGAGGGATAGAAACCTTTGCAAACTTTAAAATACTAAATTTCGTAATCGTAATTACGAAAATTTGCGTAATTTGCAAAAATTACGAAATTTCGATTACTGCTAAAATCGTAATTGTAGTAATTTCGCGAAATTTCGGAAATTCGTAATTAGGTCATTACGCTCATCCCTATTCACAAACTGCTGTGCTCATATAGTGCCTTGTGCCGTCTGATCAGGATGCCTTTGCAAACCTTTAAAATGGAGCAAGTCAGAGAACGGTTCCTATATTCCTGAGTCTGCTTACCTCCTTCCAGTGTGCCATCTCCTCTTAAAGCGGTTTAAATACCTGACAGAATATTCAATAAAAGCATGTTTTCCTACTGTTTATATGCCATACGGTTATCATATTTGCATTTGTGCATAAGTATTATTATTCATTTAGAAGTTATAGGTTCCCAAAAGTACAGTTTTTTGCTTTGTGCGCTGACTTTGCATTTTATTCATAACTGGTTTTATGCATTATGTATTGAAGGCAGACATGCTTTGACTCTCTGTCTGTGTGGAGCTGCTTCTCCGCAGTCAGAGAATGTGTCACATTCCTCACTTGATACATTTAAGTAAACACAAGATAACATTATCTAAAGTTCGGATGCGTCCAGATTTCTCTGTACTGAACTTTCAAGCTCTGTGTGTAACCCTTCGAATGCTGGTCTATTGAAAAAAAAATGCTGGTTGCATATAATATGCTGTAAATAATGTTTTAGAGCAAAGATGAAATGTTGGGTTATATTCCGCTTGAATGTGTTTACAAAGTTTTGCAAGGAAAGGGGAACATATGAGGAAAAGCTTTGGGAAACTATTCATGAATGTTAAGTACCTAAATTATAAAAAACAATTTGCTTTAAACGTAATAAGTGGCCAAGATAGATCTGTAAAATCACACAAAATAAAGTGTGAATTTTCTCACCGCCAGTATCCGTATTCCACATGTGGTCTTGAAATCCCCGCCCCCGGTGTGCAATCCGGCCAGGGTGATTTTTCGTTTCTTTCCAAACCATAGGTGCAAAGGATGCTGGGGGATTGATGTCATAACTCCACCCTTCTAATCCATGTGATCTAATCCAGGCAGGCAGACAGACATCAGAAATAAGAATGATAGCAAACAGACAGGATAGGACAGGCTTCTGCAGCTCTCCTGTCTCTCTTATCATACAAACCTAGCATCACAGACCCTATCCCATAAATAAACGCGTGCTTAGCTGAGCTTCAGGAGTGGATGAATGATAACTAATGCCTCAATTCACGGAGCATTATCAAACGTTTATCAAACACTTTATCAAACGTTTGATTATTTACCTAATGGGTAACATCGCATTTTAAATTCACTAAGGCGTTATATATTTATCGAATGTTTTACCGATAAAATGTTCAACAAATATATAACACCTTAGTGAATTCAAAATGAGATTTTACCCATTAGGTAAATAATCAAACGTTTGATAAAGTGTTTGATAAACGTTTGATAATGCTCCGTGAATTGAGGCCAATGGCCAGCATTTGACAGCAAAGCAGCTCCAAATAGTCCTTTTGAGGGCAAGCACATCGGTCTCCTGTGTGTTTTTTGTGTGTGTGGCACCCACAGCCCACTGACACCCAGAGCTGTGCGCACACTACTGCTGTTGCCTCATTACCCTTTTCGGGACCGCGTGCATTAGATTCTACGCCGCACTTGTGGCTGTTCTAGCCTGATGCGGCATAGAATCTACGCCGGCCCGTAATTTCCGCTCCCGACGTGATCGTGCGCACCCGGAGGGGGAGATTAAGCTGTCATATGACAGCCGACATCTCCCCCGAGTGATCAGCAGCCATCGCGTATGGCTGCTGATCACGTGATCACTACGATCGCCGTCGGATCGTAGTGATCAGTTTGACAGCTGCGGCGGCAGAGGGGAAAAGAAGAGGATCCACTTACCTCCCTGCCGTTCCCGCGACGATCGGCACCTCCCTCCGCTCTGGCCGGCATCTCCGCTCCATCTGATGTCAGCGCCGAGTCCCGGCTTGATGACGTCATCAAGCCGCGACCCGGAACTGATAGTCAGACAGAATGGAGATGCCGGCCGGAGAAGAGGGTCCCGTGCGGCTCATCGCAGGAGCCTGGAAGTAGTGTTGGGCGAACAGTGTTCGCCACTGTTCGGGTTCTGCAGAACATCACCCTGTTCGGGTGATGTTCGGGTTCGGCCGAACACCTGATGGTGTTCGGCCAAACTGTTCGGCCATATGGCCGAACTAAGAGCGCATGGCCGAACGTTACCCGAACGTTCGGCTAGCGCTGTGATTGGCCGAACGGGTCACGTGTAGTGTTGGGCGAACATCTAGATGTTCGGGTTCGGGACGAACATGGCCGAACTCCGAACATAATGGAAGTCAATGGGGACCCGAACTTTCGTGCTTTGTAAAGCCTCCTTATATGCTACATACCCCAAATTTACAGGGTATGTGCACCTTGGGAGTGGGTAGAAGAGGAACATTTTTTTTTAGCAAAAAGAGCTTATAGTTTTTGAGAAAATCGATTTTAAAGTTTCAAAGGGAAAACTGTCTTTTAAATGCGGGAAATGTCTGTTTTCTTTGCACAGGTAACATGCTTTTTGTCGGCATGCAGTCATAAATGTAATACATATAAGAGGTTCCAGGAAAAGGGACCGGTAACGCTAACCCAGCAGCAGCACACGTGATGGAACAGGAGGAGGGTGGCGCAGGAGGAGAAGGCCACGCTTTGAGACACAACAACCCAGGCCTTGCATGAGGACAAGAAGCGTGCGGATAGCAATTTGCATTTTGTCGCCATGCAGTCATAAATGTAATACAGATGAGAGGTTCAATAAACAGGGACCGGAAACGCTAACCCATCACAGATGTTCATTGTTCATGTTACTTGGTTGGGGCCCGGGAGTGTTGCGTAGTCGTTTCCAATCCAGGATTGATTCATTTTAATTTGAGTCAGACGGTCTGCATTTTCTGTGGAGAGGCGGATACGCCGCCGATCTGTGACGATGCCTCCGGGCAGCACTGAAACAGCGTTCCGACATAACGCTGGCTGCCGGGCAAGCCAGCACCTCTATTGCGTACATTGCCAGTTTGTGCCAGGTGTCTAGCTTCGATACCCAATAGTTGAAGGGTGCAGATGGATTGTTCAACACAGCTACGCCATCTGACATGTAGTCCTTGACCATCTTCTCCAGGCGATCGGTGTTGGAGGTGGATCTGCACGCTTGCTGTTCTGTGTGCTGCTGCATGGGTGTCAGAAAATTTTCCCACTCCAAGGACACTGCCGATATCATTAGCTTTTGGGCACTAGCTGCGGCTTGTGTTGTTTGCTGCCCTCCTGGTCGTCCTGGGTTTGCGGAAGTCAGTCTGTCGGCGTACAACTGGCTAGAGGAGGGGGAGGATGTCAATCTCCTCTCTAAAGTCTCCACAAGGGCCTGCTGGTATTCTTCCATTTTGACCTGTCTGGCTCTTTCTTCAAGCAGTTTTGGAACATTGTGTTTGTACCGTGGATCCAAAAGGGTATAAACCCAGTAATTGGTGTTGTCCAGAATGCGCACAATGCGTGGGTCGCGTTCAATGCAGTCCTAGGCCGAAGAGGTCATAGCCTAGGGTCACAAAACCTGTTTATTGGGCAATTTCAATGGTGGCGAGTCTGACGTACATAAATCGCAGCAATGGCCGTTAGCAACGTCTGAATCTCACGAAATGTCTCATGCAGGTAGAAGACATATTGTTAGACTTGGGCTCCAAAGATGGGTTCCCTACATCTCTGCAAACCAGAGTTACAGGGCTCCAAATTTGGTAAAATCCCCCATAGGCTTTCATTGGGCCTCCTATTTACAGTTCCAAAATCTCACATCTTTTCAAAGGGCAATTACTCAGCAGTGGCAAATTTTCTAGCATTGTAGGGACCCTTAGGGGGAACATGACTGGTGAGTTTCGGGCCCCTAGGCCAAAGAGGTCATAGCCTAGGGTCACAAAAACCTGTTTATTTGGGCTATTTCAATGGTAGTGATGGTGACATACATAAATCGCAGCAATGGCCGTTAGCAAAGTCTGAATCTCACGAAATGTCTCATGCAGGTAGAAGACATATTGTTAGACTTAGATTCCAAAGATGGGGTCCCTACATCTCTGCAAACCAGAGTTACAGGGGTCCAAAATTGGTAAAATCCCCCATAGGATTTTATTGCCTCCCTATTTCACTTTCCAAAATCTCACATCTTTTCAAAGGGCAATGGCTCAGCAGTACCAAATTTTCTAGCATTGTAGGGACCCTTAGGGGGAACATGACTGGTGAATTTCGGGCCCCTAGGCCGAAGAGGTCATAGCCTAGGGTCACAAAAACCTGTTTATTTGGGCTATTTCAATGGTAGTGATGGTGGCGTACATAAATCTCAGCCATGGCCGTTAGCAACGTCTGAATCTCACGAAATGTCTCATGCAGGTAGAAGACATATTGTTAGACTTGGATTCCAAAGATGGGGTCCCTACATCTCTGCAAACCAGAGTTACAGGGGTCCAAAATTGGTAAAATCCCCCATAGGCTTTCATTGGGCCTCCTATTTACCGTTCCAAAATCTCACACCATTTCAAAGGCAATGGCTCAGCAGTGGCAAATCTCACCAGTCATGATCCCCCTAAGGGTCTCTACAATGCTAGAAAATTTGGTACTGCTGAGCCATTGCCCTTTGAAAAGATGTGAGATTTTGGAAAGTGAAATAGGGAGGCAATGAAATCCTATGGGGGATTTTACCAATTTTGGACCCCTGTAACTCTGGTTTGCAGAGATGTAGGGACCCCATCTTTGGAATCCAAGTCTAACAATATGTCTTCTACCTGCATGAGACATTTCGTGAGATTCAGACTTTGCTAACGGCCATTGCTGCGATTTATGTACGTCACCATCACTACCATTGAAATAGCCCAAATAAACAGGTTTTTGTGACCCTAGGCTATGACCTCTTCGGCCTAGGGGCCCGAAACTCACCAGTCATGTTCCTCCTAAGGGTCCCTACAATGCTAGAAAATTTGGTACTGCTGAGCCATTGCCCTTTGAAAAGATGTGAGATTTTTGAAAGTGAAATAGGGAGGCAATGAAATCCTATGGGGGATTTTACCAATTTTGGACCCCTGTAACTCTGGTTTGCAGAGATGTAGGGACCCCATCTTTGGAATCCAAGTCTAACAATATGTCTTCTACCTGCATGAGACATTTCGTGAGATTCAGACGTTGCTAACGGCCATGGCTGCGATTTATGTACGCCACCATCACTACCATTGAAATAGCCCAAATAAACAGGTTTTTGTGACCCTAGGCTATGACCTCTTCGGCCTAGGGGCCCGAAACTCACCAGTCATGTTCCCCCTAAGGGTCCCTACAATGCTAGAAAATGTGGTACTGCTGAGCCATTGCCCTTTGAAAAGATGTGAGATTTTGGAAAGTGAAATAGGGAGGCAATGAAATCCTATGGGGGATTTTACCAATTTTGGACCCCTGTAACTCTGGTTTGCAGAGATGTAGGGACCCCATCTTTGGAATCCAAGTCTAACAATATGTCTTCTACCTGCATGAGACATTTCGTGAGATTCAGACGTTGCTAACGGCCATGGCTGAGATTTATGTACGCCACCATCACTACCATTGAAATAGCCCAAATAAACAGGTTTTTGTGACCCTAGGCTATGACCTCTTCGGCCTAGGGGCCCGAAACTCACCAGTCATGTTCCTCCTAAGGGTCCCTACAATGCTAGAAAATTTGCCACTGCTGAGTAATTGCCCTTTGAAAAGATGTGAGATTTTGGAACTGTAAATAGGAGGCCCAATGAAAGCCTATGGGGGATTTTACCAAATTTGGAGCCCTGTAACTCTGGTTTGCAGAGATGTAGGGAACCCATCTTTGGAGCCCAAGTCTAACAATATGTCTTCTACCTGCATGAGACATTTCGTGAGATTCAGACGTTGCTAACGGCCATTGCTGCGATTTATGTACGTTAGACTCGCCACCATTGAAATTGCCCAATAAACAGGTTTTGTGACCCTAGGCTATGACCTCTTCGGCCTAGGACTGCATTGAACGCGACCCACGCATTGTGCGCATTCTGGACAACACCAATTACTGGGTTTATACCCTTCTGGATCCACGGTACAAACACAATGTTCCAAAACTGCTTGAAGAAAGAGCCAGACAGGTCAAAATGGAAGAATACCAGCAGGCCCTTGTGGAGACTTTAGAGAGGAGATTGACATCCTCCCCCTCCTCTAGCCAGTTGTACGCCGACAGACTGACTTCCGCAAACCCAGGACGACCAGGAGGGCAGCAAACAACACAAGCCGCAGCTAGTGCCCAAAAGGGAACGGTATCGGCAGTGTCCTTGGAGTGGGAAAATTTTTTGACACCCATGCAGCAGCACACAGAACAGCAAGCGTGCAGATCCACCTCCAACACCGATCGCCTGGAGAAGATGGTCAAGGACTACATGTCAGATGGCGTAGCTGTGTTGAACAATCCATCTGCACCCTTCAACTATTGGGTATCGAAGCTAGACACCTGGCACAAACTGGCAATGTACGCAATAGAGGTGCTGGCTTGCCCGGCAGCCAGCGTTATGTCGGAACGCTGTTTCAGTGCTGCCGGAGGCATCGTCACAGATCGGCGGCGTATCCGCCTCTCCACAGAAAATGCAGACCGTCTGACTCAAATTAAAATGAATCAATCCTGGATTGGAAACGACTACGCAACACTCCCGGACCCCAACCAAGTAACATGAACAATGAACATCTGTGATGGGTTAGCGTTTCCGGTCCCTGTTTATTGAACCTCTCATCTGTATTACATTTATGACTGCATGGCGACAAAATGCAAATTGCTATCCGCACGCTTCTTGTCCTCATGCAAGGCCTGGTTTGTTGTGTCTCAAAGCGTGGCCTTCTCCTCCTGCGCCACCCTCCTCCTGTTCCATCACGTGTGCTGCTGCTGGGTTAGCGTTACCGGTCCCTTTTCCTGGAACCTCTTATATGTATTACATTTATGACTGCATGCCGACAAAAAGCATGTTACCTGTGCAAAGAAAACAGACATTTCCCGCATTTAAAAGACAGTTTTCCCTTTGAAACTTTAAAATCGATTTTCTCAAAAACTATAAGCTCTTTTTGCTAATTTTTTTTCCCTCTTGTACCCACTCCCAAGGTGCACATACCCTGTAAATTTGGGGTATGTAGCATGTAAGGAGGCTTTACAAAGCACAAAAGTTCGGGTCCCTATTGACTTCCATTATGTTCGGAGTTCGGGTCGAACACCCGAACATCGCGGCCATGTTCGGCCTGTTCGGCCCGAACCCGAACATCTAGATGTTCGCCCAACACTACCTGGAAGGTAAGTGAAGGCTGCTGGCAGAAGGGGGGGCACTGGCCACCATGGGGGGACACCAATCCAGCCAGCCCCACACGGGATCCGGCCGTCTGACCCCCCCAAACGCGCGCACCCCCCTCCCGCGCAAAATGCCTTGGTCCTTAAGGGGGGTAGGCGGCCGGTCCCGAAAAGGTTAAGTTACAGGCACAGAACCACTCCAGTGCATTATTATGTCACTGTATTCTGATAGTACTATTGCATTTCTCTGTGTGCGACACTCCACAGACCACTGACACCCAGAGCTGTGCATAATGTGATTTGTTCCCTTTAGGGATTCAAACCTAACTTTGCGTCAACTCCGTAATTTTTGGTGGGACTTTTGGCATGGGTTCCCCTCTGGCATGCCACAGTCCAGGTGTTAGATCCCTTGAAACGACTTTTCCATCACTTTTGTGGGCAGAAACAGTTTTTGTAGGTTTGAAAATTCACCTGCACATTTAGGTCTATGGCGGTTCGCATGAATCGCGAACATTTGCAGAAGTTCGCGTTCGCTGTTTGCGGGCGGAAATTTTGATGTTCGTCACATCTCTCTTGACAAGTTGCGAAAATATTACCGAGGAGAAAACTCAGGAGAAAAAAAAGTGAATTGCTTATGGGCCCTGGTCTTCCATAGTACACTGGGAGGAGCAAGCTTCATCATGATATCATAGCCTAGGCTAAGAATCACTGGGAGGGCGGGGCTATATACCAATATGCAGCAATATATCCATAAAGCAAGTTTTTGTGAAGCTAATACTATAAGAATGGGTATCATCAATAATTTACTATATTCTACTATATATCACTGCAGTGCCTCACTAAAGGGGACCTGAACTCAGAACATCCCCTCTGCTCTAAAAGAGAAGCACCAGCATACTAACCTTTACAGAAAATATTTATTTGTTACAGCTGATACAAATCCTGCAATAAATATGCAGTGTGTCTACTTCCTGCATTCATGGAAGCAGGCGAAGGGTTAACATCCTGTGTTTACAAATCAGCTGCTCTGCCGTGGCAGAGGCGATTTCTGAGCTGACACAGCTGAAGGATCATATTACAACTTGTGATTAGTCACAGATGAGGGGGAATTAGACAGGCTAAACTCTCTAAATACATACAGGGTGCATTTTGATCTCTCTCTGTTGTCCTGTCATGTGCAAGAGTTCAGTTCCATTTTAAAACAATTACAGGCAATATTATGGTGCCCATACACAATACAATAAAAACAATCGATTTTCCTGTTTATTCGATCTAAATGATCGAATCGAATGAAGATTGAAAATATTTTTTTTTTCGATCAAGAAACTAACGATTATCCCGTTTTTTTTTAGAGAAATCTGATCGGACATGCTGTAAAAATCTTAAAAAATAAAAAATTGTACCATGTATGGCCACCTTTAGACAGTTTGATCTCACCCAAAAGCCGTACAGTCTAATTCAGGCATGGGCAAACTCGGCCCTCCAGCTGTTACAGAACTACAAGTCCCACAATGCATTTGCCTTTATGAGTCATGACTGTGGCTGTCAGACTCCTGCAGTGCATTGTGGTACTTGTAGTTCCTTAAAGAGACTCTGAAGCTAAAAAAAAAACATGATATAATGAATTAGTTGTATACTATGAATAATTACTAGAAGTTTAGCAGCAAAGAAAATATTCTCATACTTTTATTTTCAGGTATATAGTGTTTTTCCTAACATTGCATCATTCTATAATATGTGCAGATTACACAACACTCAGCATTCAAAATGATTCTTTCAGAGCAGCCTGTGAACTAATGACCTCTCCTCTAGCAGAGGAAAAGTAAATAGTTCAATAACAGTTGAGATAATAAAAGTCAGATAACAGCCCTGTCCAGGACTTTGAAAGTCTCAGAGCTTAATGGCTTGTTTGCATAGAGATAACAACTGGAGTTTCTTAACTCTTCCTGAACTGGAAACAATTAGACTGATGTATCTGATCTTAATGTTTTATTTCTTAGCTGTACTACACATACAAATCATAATATCATAATTTTTTTTCCGCGTCAGTGTCTCTTTAACAGCTGGAGGGCCAAGTTTGCCCATGCCTGGTCTAATTTCTGTGGCTGGCGGCATACTAAATAAATAAATAAAAATCATAGTTTGTGCATTGCTGTAATTAATTCATTATTTCTTCTGGGGAGCTAGGAAAAGGAACTCTGTCTACCTTTTATATATTTTTTTTTTTGTGTAAAAGGAAAAGAAAAGTTTGTGCGGAATCCAGACAGCAGATAAGAAGGACGGGGATAAGAAATGCAATTTGTGCTTTGTTATACCCGGCAGCCAGGCAAGGGGAGAGAGCAAACAAAGCATAAACACTGACATTCAGGGAAAGAAACACTAACTGTTATTTATGGTTGCCGGGGGGATAGGCAGTAATATTTTTATTCCTTTAGAGATTTGCATAGAAAATAAACCTAGGAATGAGCCATCAAGCCAGGCCTATTTCCAGATATTGACACAAGAGTCGTAATCTCAAAAAGTAAATGAATTGGTCATCATAAATACCATGGCAAAGAAATTAAGATAAAAGCAATGTAACAGGATATCAGAAAGGGTTGCTTAGGAAACATTAAAAAAAATTACAGGAGAGGTACATTATTGGAAAGATTTTGTTTAACTTACGTACTGATCTTTGTTCTTCTTCTTTGTTACAAGAACTCAGTTTGTTTGAGACTGGCTGCTCATTTGGAGGCACTCACCTGAAGAAGTGGCTTTGGCCACGAAACGCATTGTCAAGCCTTTGATAAACTTCTCCATCTCCTGCTGGGCTCAAAGCACTTGCAAGACAGCCAGAAGGCAGAAGCAGTGTTAGGGAGCCTTGCCAAAAAACTCCTTACTGAATAGATGCTGGCTTACTGAACAGGTAGAGCTGAGGTTTGAACCCAGGTCAGAGTAGGCAGAGCCCTTAACCAGTAGACCATCCAGCAGCACGGTGGCGTAGTGGTTAGCGCTCTCGCCTTGCAGTGCTGGGTCCCCAGTTCGAATCCCAGCCAGGGCACTATCTGCAAAGAGTTTGTTTGTTCTTTCCGTGTCTGCGTGGGTTTCCTCCCACATTCCAAAAACATACGGAAAAGTTAATTGGCTCCCCCTAAAATTGGCCCTAGACTACAGTACTTACACTACATAATATAGACATATGGCAATGGTAGGGATTAGATTGTGAGCTCCTTTGAGGGACAATTAGTGACAAGACAATATATATATATATACACTGTACAGCGCTGCGTAATATGTCGGCGCTATATAAATACTAAATAATAATAATAATAATTAGAGATGGGACGACGAATCCGGCGAATCCACGAATCCCTCGAATATTGGGAAATATTCGAGATTCGTGGATTCGAATCCCGACGCCATTTTCCACTTTACGAATCCGCCGAATCCCGACGCTGCATCGCCGCGCATCCGCCGCTCGCACTCGTCCTCCTCCGACCCGCGCCTCCTCCGACCGCCCCGCGCCTCCTCCGCCCGGCCGCCCGCATACTTTGTATCAACTCACCCGTCCAGTGGAGCGCAGACAGAGCGGCAGACCTCTCGCTGACTTCCTGGTTCCCTCTAGTGACGGCTTTTACAATGACGTCATCAGTAAAAGCCGGTCCGGCCACTAGAGGGAACCGAGAAGTAAGGACGAGGTCTGCCGCTCTGTCTGCGCTCCACTGGACATGTGAGTTGACTTGACGCAGGGGTGAGCGAGGAGGCACGGGGGACGGAGGAGGCCATGGGGGTGAGCGGAGGAGGCACGGGGGGGGGGGGGGGGGGAAGCGACACCTACCTACCTACCTACCTACCTACCTACCTACCTACCTACCACTTTACCTACCTACCTGCCACTATACCTACCTAAAGGCCCCCTATACTTACCTACCTACCTACCGGGCACTATACCTACCTACCTACAGGCCCCTATACCTACCTAAAGGCCCCCTATACTACCTACCTACCACTATACCTACCTACCTACAGGCCCCTATACCTACCTAAAGGCCCCCTATATGTACCTACCTACCTAAAGGCCCCTATACCTACCTAAAGGCCTCTATACCTACCTACCTAAAGGCCCCCTATACGTGCCTACCTACCTAAAGGCCCCTATACCTACCTACCTAAAGGCCCCTATACCTACCTACCTACATACCTACCTATACTTAAGGCCTTATACCCTGCTACCTATACTGAAGGTCCCTTTAACTACCTACCTACCTACAGGACACTATACCTACCTACCTACCAGCCACTATACCTACCTACCTACAGGCCACTATACCTACCTAAAGGCCCCCTATACGTACCTACCTACCTACCTACCTAAAGGCCCCTATACCTACCTACCTACCTAAAGGCCCCTATACTTACCTACCTACCTAAAGGCCCCTATACCTACCTACAGGCCTCTATACCTACCTACCTACTTAAAGGCCCCCTATACGTGCCTACCTACCTAAAGGCCCCTATACCTACCTACCTAAAGGCCCCTATACCTACCTACCTACATACCTACCTATACTTAAGGCCCTATACCCTGCTACATATACTGAAGGTCCCTTTAACTACCTACCTACAGGACACTATACCTACCTACCGGCCACTATACTTACCTACCTACCTACAGGCCACTATACCTACCTAAAGGCCCCCTATACGTACCTACCTACCTACCTAAAGGCCCCTATACCTACCTACCTAAAGGCCCCTATACCTACCTACCTACATACCTACCTATACTTAAGGCCCTATACCCTGCTACCTATACTGAAGGTCCCTTTACCTACCTAAAGGCCCCTATACCTACCTACATACCTACCTATACTTAAGGCCTCTATATACCCTGTTACCTATACTGAAGGCCCTATACCCTGCTACCTATACTGAAGGTCCCTTTACCTACCTAAAGGCCCCTATACCTACCTACATACCTACCTATACTTAAGGCCTCTATATACCCTGCTACCTATACTGAAGGCCCATATACCCTGCTACCTATACTGAAGGCCCCTATACCCTGCTACCTATACTGAAGGCCTATATACCCTGCTACCTATACTGAAGGCCCATATACCCTGCTACCTATACTGAAGGCCCATATACCCTGCTACCTATACTGAAGGCCCATATACCCTGCTACCTATACTGAAGGCCCATATACCCTGCTACCTATACTGAAGGCCCATATACCCTGCTACCTATACTGAAGGCACATATACCTTGCTACCTATACTGAAGGCCTATATACCCTGCTACCTATACTGAAGGCACATATACCCTGCTATCTATACTGAAGGCCCCTATACCCTGCTACCTATACTGAAGGCCCATATACCCTGCTACCTATACTGAAGGCCCATATACCCTGCTACCTATACTGAAGGCACATATACCCTGCTACCTATACTGAAGGCACATATACCCTGCTACCTATACTGAAGGCCTATATACCCTGCTACCTATACTGAAGGCCCATATACCTTTCTACCTATACTGAAGGCCCATATACCTTGCTACCTATACTGAAAGCTACCAATATTGAAGGCACCCATACCTAGCTAGCTATACTGAAGGCACCTTTACCTCGCTACCTATACTGCGGGCAACTATACCACGGATCGCACAATTCGTATGTGCAGGATTCGTTAGATTCGGGATTCGAAAGGTTCGAGATATTCGAGAACCTTTTTAGATTCGGATCCGGATTCGGATTCGAAGAAATTGTGGATTCGTCCCATCCCTAATAATAATAATCCAGCCATAGCATGTGCTATCAGATGCCAGTGTCTCACCTGGCCTCTCTTTCTTGATGGTACCTATACTACTATCAATAGTTTATCTGTAACCAAACATACAGTACAAAATATTTTGGGAACCTCTTTTTTTTTTTTCGCTAAAAACTTTTTCCAGTACAGGAAGAGTTAAAACACTTGAATTGTTATCTATGCAAAAAAGCTTCTCTGGAAGGGGCAGAGCTTTCAGCTTCAGCTCTGCCCCTCCTGACGTCAAATCGCCGCATCTCCCCGCCCCTCTCTGTGAAAGAAGAGTGAGAGGGGCGGGCAGAGGCGACGATGCGCCGCGGTTGTGAAATTCCGTATGCGGCCCAGCCTCATCCTGACTTTGCCTCCTGCGGCCCCCAGGTAAATTGAGTTTGAGACCCCTGCTCTAAACAAAGTAAGGTCCCCACGCATTTCGGTTTAATTTTTTTGTTTGACTGCCATCATTAGTTGTTAGACATTCGGTCCCTAAGTCAAGGATACTTGTACTTATTTTAGGACATAAAAGCCGAGCCATAGCCAATGTGATTATAGGGTGGTGCACTGTACATTGATTATAAATTAGGCCGGGTATTGTGCAGACAATCAATGCTAGCATACGAGAAATGTCCATCTATTATAGATTCCTCCTGGAAAATAGGTCCCATTACACCCCATTGAGAATGTTTTGCATCTATTTGCATCCCGACTGTAAAAATAAATCATGACAAGCTGGTAAAGTTCGGCTGTGACACAGAAGAGACATTGAGATGGTAATTCAATATTTAAACACGCACCATTCACAAAGATTGCATTAAACTTTACTTTCTAACGTTGATTGCCGAAGTTACGGTGACATTAGGGTCTGATTGCCTGTTACTGAATTAGACGGGATAAATGATTGACTGATGGGGCATCTCAGCGCACAGTAATCATGCTGCATACATAATATACCGCCTCCCCCTCCCTTCTCCGTCCCCCTCCCACCCCTCCCGCCATACTACTTGGAGAAAGCGTGATTGAAGAGGTATACTCTGTTTTCTTTATCTGCATCTTGTTTTCTGAATGGGGAAATTGCTGGTAATTGGTTACACAACAGACAGCTGTTTCCACACAATGGTTCTGAGACATGCGGGCTTGTCAGGGGATGATAAATGATGATGACGGCAGAATCCATGCATTACAATCTGCGATGAATCTTTAATGTAAAAAAAAAGCAAAAACAGAATTCTGAAAGGGTTAAAAAAATGTTGCTGTCTTCTACTGAACACCCTAATTGTGTAAGCCCACATTTTAACGTTCATAAACTTTGCCGCAGTGTAGTCTTAAAGAGGAACTCCAGTGAAAATAATGTGATAAAAAAAGTTCTTCATTTTTACAATAATTATGTATAAATGATTTAGTCGGTGTTTGCCCATTGTAAAATCTTTTAAATCCCTGATTTACATTTTGCCATTTATTACATGGTGACATTTTTACTATGGGCAGGTGATGTAGCTGCTGCATGCTGTTTTGGCAGTTGGAAACAGCTGGAAACAGCTATTTCCCACAATGCAACAGTGTTCCAACAGGAAACTGCCAAGAGTACGTACACAGAATTTCTTTGTGGGAGGGGTTTCACTACAATATCAGCCATACAGCGCCCCCTGATGGTCTGTTTGTGAAAAGCAATAGATTTCTCACGTCAAAGGGGGTATCAGCTACTGATTGGGATAAAGTTCAATTCTTGCTCGGAGTTTCTCTTCACTATCGCGAAAAAAGTAGGCAGTTAAAATCTGACAGAACGGATAGGTTTTGGGCCAGTCCATCTCTTCATGGGGGATTCTCAGGGTTTTCTTTGTTTTCAATAGCATTTCCTGAACAGCAGTTGCAAAGTCTAACTGCCAAAATAGTGTGCAAGTGAGTAGGGAGGCTGGCTGGCATCTTATTATTTCGGCAGTTAAATTGATTTCTCATGTCAAAGGGGGTATCAGCTACTGATTGGGATACAGTTCAATTCTTGGTCGGAGTCCAGGAAATGCTGTTTAAAACAAAAAAAAACCTGAGAATCCCCCATGAAGAGATGGACTGGCTGAAAACCTGTCAGTTCTGTCAGATTTTAACTGCCTACTTTTTTCGTGATAGTGGTCCTTAAAGAGGAACTTTACCACAAATAACTAATTAAAGTGGACCTGAACAATTGCACTGGACAGAAGGAAAACATGGACAAATGCACCCTGTATGTATTTAGAGAGTTTAGCCTGTTAAATCTCCACTCATATGTGTCTAATCACAAGTTGTAATTTGATCTCTCCCCTGTACAACCACAGTGTCAGAGGTGCAAGGGGATGGGGAGTAGCTTGTTAATGATCACTACCATTCAAAGCATCTATAGAAGTGATTATTACCAGCACAGGACCAATAAAGAACTAATATTGCTGTTGAGGGAGGGCTCCTTGGGGCCCCTCTAGCCCAAGGGCCCCAGTGCGGTCGCAACCACTGCATTCCCTATTGCTACACCACTGCTATGGATAGCAGAGGACAAGGAGGCAGTCGAAAAATGTTTCCGATTTTTCTGGGCTCATTATACAAGCAGCCTGGTCTTTTATTGCTGTTTTATTCTGTTCTGACTCCTGGGCCAATTCCCTGGATTCATTCCAAGTTGCATTTACATTTGGCAGGAGAGGTATTTTTGTATACTACATTAACCACCTCCAGTAGTTCTTACAGCTGTGAAAGTCCTTAGCTAGATTTATTTTGCGTGCGGACAGGAATACATACTGAACAGTTTTCACTCACTCATTTCCTAAGACGGCATGGTGTTATACCTGAAGAGAAGCCAAGGGGGCGTCCTGTCTCCTGTTGGAGCGCGCATCCACAAGGATCGTTCATTTCTCACTATCACGGACTGGATGGTGTTTTTTGGTGCGCATTTGGTTTTATGCAGTCCTCTGAGGAAGCGGCTTTAAGCTGTGAAACATGCCAGGCTGCTTTTTCTTTGTGAATTGGAATTCTGCTTTGTGCACCTGATCTTGAACCTAGATTTTGTACATAAAGAAAAGAAGAATTAAGAATAAAGAGCTATGCTGTTGCTACATCGTGTGATTGGATCCATAACCGCCCCCCCGTTAGCTGACATTTTTGGTTAGAGAAGCCATGTTGCCGTGAGCACAGAGAAAAAGGAATCCCCTGTGGAGAATTCTCTGCTAGCGGACAAGGTGATGATAGCCAATGGCTTCAGTGAATTTACAGGTTATAAGACGGCCGTATTTACTTGAAAAGGCATCTCTAACTATAATTACTGGGATTTGTGGATTGATCTTTCCAGGGAATTAATCTGATTACGTTGACTGGGCCAAGAAGGAATTCTTTTCCCCTTCTGTGATTTTAAATTGGTTGCTGCCTCATCGGGGCTTTGCTTGGCTTTCCTCGGGATCAGAAGCATTAGAATGGGATTAGCATTAGAATCTGTTGAATGTGGACTTTTTCAATCAAGTTATCTATGTGAGTGTGCCAGTAAACGTCAGCCAAATCATGCAAGTGCCATTTAGTGCATTCAGCATTTGAGATGATATGAAAACGTAAGGACAGCTCAGAGCAGAGTACGTTCAACCTCAGAGTTCATCCTTAAAGGGTACCTGACCCGAGCAAAGGAACCTAAGGTAGGCACAGAGGTTGTTGCTTGACCAACACACCTCTGGGAAAAGCAGTGGCAACGCTACACTTGGGCACTGCACCTCTCAGGAATCATTGTGACCCCCCTGAGTGTCCCCTCCCCCCTGCTTGGTAACCTACAGTTAACTATTTCCAGGCTCCAGCAGCATACACTGACCAGGATAGGGTCTGTAAAAAACCCTCCATGTCAGCTTGAGTCTATGTAGGCGTTAAGTAAACAAAGGGGCTTATCTATTTGCCATAAATACCTCACAATCCTTGCAAGATCCCTTGTTATTAATGTATCTGGGTGACACTTACTGTATATGTACAAAATAAACCTCTTTTCTTCCTTCTGAGTGTATGTTCTAACAATGTCAGTTAACAGGAATAAAGTCTGAAGAAGGCCTACTAGCTGAAAACGTACTGTTTTGTTTTGTTGTTTTTTTAACTTAGCCAATAAATGGTATTATCCTGATTTTAAAAATTCCTGTCTGTAAAATATAAGCTGTAGTCTGCAGCAATACTTAGCTACTAAGATGAGGAATACAACACACGCTGTTTCTCTCCATCCAGAGTCATCAGACACAGGCTGGAGGCTGGAATGATTTGTCTGTGATCTGCCCCCCACAGGAGCAGCACACAAGCAAGTAAGGATTAAAGCATACCAGTTAACTAGCCAAGTACATCTGTAGGTAATTTTTCTTCCATAATAGTACCATCATTTGCACAATCTGCTTTGCTCAAAAGGGCTCTGAGTCCTGTTTGTGATGTTTACATTTGGATGCTATCATTGCTGAACTTATGAGCCTTGATTTTATCACCTGAGTAACCCCCCCTCCCCCCCAAAAAAAAAATTCTAAGCAGGAGCCCCATATCCCTTTCAGTTCAGGTGTGCTTTAAGTATTTTTTTTTTACCACTTTTTTACCATTGCTTGTGCTTATACTATTAATGGGCAGTATTCTAATTCTGAACATATGTTAAAGAGTACTTAAAGCTCTATCTCTCCCCTGCATAGATTGCCGGGCGTCAGTGGCAGCAAGCCACCCTCCCTGAGGCTGGCTTTAGACTGTGTATTGGTGGCAGCACCGCCAAAAACAGACCTTTTTGGTGGTAACCCCGAGCTAGGGACGGGGGCGGAAAACCGCAGCTCAGAGCGGCAATCCTGACCTCTGCTCGGGGTAGCCGTTGGAGGCTGTATGCAGAATGCGCGCAGCGGGAGCATTTCTACATACCTCCCAGGGATCCCGACGTCGGACGCCATTCTTCTTCCATCCTCCGGACTCTGCTTCCTCCTGCCCAGCTCCGCCGCACGGCACTCAGTAGCGCACGCTGAAATAACCTTCTGCGGACAAATGCAATGAGAAGGACATATGGGCTGCCATATTTATTTTCTTTTAAACAATTCCAGTTACCTGGCTATCCTGCTGATCCTCTGTCTCTGAATTCTGTTCCTGGCATTTGCCATTTTGATTCCCTCTGACTGAAGCCAATCCTGATGTCATTTCCTCCCTTACTTTTTTTTCTCCTAGAAACTGCACGGCCATAGCTAGCTTGCTTTGTAAACAAATGTGAGCCCAGACATAGATCATATTTCAGTTTCACACTGAACTGCCAATCAATGAGAAGCAGAAATGTGGGAGGGGAGATGGCAAGCTTCCTTCTTGTCGGCAATGTACCAAAAAGTGTCAGGGTGACTGAGATAAGATTTATTACAGCAGTAACATTTCAGATTACATTGCTTGCACTGCAGGGTGAGGTTCCAGGCTACACGATAAACACAGAGCAGTGGGTAAATGGTATTTTGTGGCTGACAATCCCTCTTTAAAGCTAATGTAACCCCAGTTTAAAAAAAAAGGCAGATACTCACCTAAGGAGAGGGAAGGCTTAGTCCTAATGAGCCATCCCTCTCCTCTCCCAGTGCTGCGCTGGCTCCTCCGTTCTCATCCCATGCCGAGGGGACTTCGGAAGTCTTCGGGAGCCGAGTCATAAAGGGCGTGCGCGCATGCGCAGTATAGAGCGGCCCGTCTTCGGGAGCACTCGAGCTCCCGAAGCATTTGGAAGGCTCCCTTAGGCCAGGAGACAGACCGAAACGGTCGAATACCGCTACGGGGGAGGCAGGACAGCAGTGGGCACTGGGAGAGGGAGTGCTCTATGGGACCCAGAGCCTTCCTCTCCTTAGGGGAGTATCTGACTTTTTTTTTTTTTAACCGGCTCCCATTAGCTTTAACAAACAAACATGCATGCAGACCCGTGCGCGCGCGCACACACACACACACACACACACACACACACACACACACACACACACACACACACGTCTTTCCCTATAATCCTCCCTCTAATATTGCTCCACTGCATTAGCAAATCCTGCCTATCCTTCAGTAGCGGATCAGACCACATTAAGGGATGAATAAGATGACCATCGTACTCATTGAGAAGAGAAGTTTTCTGAGTCAGATCCTCCCCCAGAATGAGCGTCAGACTCCATCCATAAACCCAGGACACTCCTGACAGTCAGACGCTCATCATTGTTGTTCCGCGCCTCCTAATGTCCCATAAAAGCAGAGCCACAAGGAGGCCCGTCAGACCTTCCGTGAAATATGTATTTGCTTCCTACAAACAGCCGTATGATTCTGGAGTTGAAAGGTGAAGAGATTAATCAAAATATTTTATAGCTAAGGATGCGCAAAAGTCACGCTATGCCAGCTGAATAGTGCCGAAGCTGTCTCCGTGAAGGATATAAATAAAAGAAATTATAGAATACGGACAAGTGCTCAAGATAAAGGCCAAACTCCTGCCAGAATACAAATGAATTGGGCATTAATCACGGTAACTTCCTCGCTAAACCTTACTTGAACTGCGCTTTGCATATTCATTACAGGAAATACTGTAAATAATCATTAGGCCCTTGAAATGACAGCGTTAACCCAGTATTGGCGAGAGCTCGTAAGTTCTGTTGGAAGAACTTCTAAAAGGGCATCTGGCCCGGTTTGCTAAGATATCTCCGATGATCCCAGAAAAGCCCCAGTGGGGGTATCATGAGTACAGCAAAGCTAGGCTAGTTTTATTTAAAAAAAACTGTCTGTTATTAAAGCACATCTCAACTCTGAAAATAGTTCACAATCTAATAAGCTTGGGCATAATTCCCCCAGCAAAACTTTGATGGGGGCCCCCGATGTTCACAACTCTTCCCCTGATGATCCTCACAGCCTGGTGGCCCATCTGGGAAGAGTCATAAAACAAGTGTGGCCATTATAATCTTCACATCCATGATGACATCTATAGCCACAAAAATATTTGATAAGGAGTTTGTCGGGCAGGAGATGAGAAGGTGCATGAAGGAGGTTGCCAGGCAGGACATTAGAAGGTGCATGAAGGAGGTTGCCAGGCAGGAGATTAGAAGGTGCATGAAGGAGGTTGTCTGGCAGGAGATTATAAAATGCTTGAAGGTGGTTGTCAGGCAGGATATTAGAAGGTGATTGATTGTGGTTGCCAAGCAGGAGATTAGAAGGTGCATGAAGGAGGTTGTCAGGCAGGGGATTAGAAGGTGCATGAAGGAGGTTGTCAGGCAGGGGATTAGAAGGTGCATGAAGGAGGTTGTCAGGCAGGGGATTAGAAGGTGCATGAAGGAGGTTGTCAGGCAGGGGATTAGAAGGGGATTGATTGTGGTTGCCAAGCAGGAGATTAGAAAATGCATGAAGGAGGTTGTCAGGCAGGAGATTAGAAGGTGCATGAAGGTGGTTGACAGGCAGGATATTAGAAGGTGCATGAAGGTGGTTGACAGGCAGGATATTAGAAGGTGCATGAAGGTGGTTGACAGGCAGGATATTAGAAGGTGCATGAAAGATGTTGTCAGGCAGGAGATGAGAAAGTGCAAGAAGGAGGTTGCCAGGCAGGATAACAGAAGGTGCATGAAGGCGGTTGTCTGGCAGGAGATTAGAAGGTGATTGATTGTGGTTGCCAAGCAGGAGATTAGAAGGTGCATGAAGGAGGTTGTCAGGCAGGGGATTAGAAGGGGATTGATTGTGGTTGCCAAGCAGGAGATTAGAAAATGCATGAAGGAGGTTGTCAGGCAGAAGATTAGAAGGTGCATGAAGGAGTTTGCCAGGCAAGAGATTTAGAAGGTGCATGAAGGTGGTTGCCAGGCAGGATAATAGAAGGTGCATGAAGGAGGTTACCAGGCAGGATAATAGAAGGTGCATGAAGGAGGTTGCCAGGCAGGAGATTAGAAGATGCATGAAGGAGGTTGTCAGGCAGAAGATTAGAAGGTGCATGAAGGAGGTTGTCAGGCAGGAGATTAGAAGGTGCATGAAGGAGGTTGCCAGGCAAGAGATTTAGAAGGTGCATGAAGGTGGTTGCCAGGCAGGATAATAGAAGGTGCATGAAGGAGGTTGTCAGGCAGGATAATAGAAGGTGCATGAAGGAGGGTGTCAGGCAGGAGATTAGAAGGTGCATGAAGGAGGTTGTCAGGCAGAAGATTAGAAGATGCATGAAGGAGGTTGACAGGCAGGATAATAGAAGGTGCATGAAGGAGGTTTCCAGGCAGGAGATTAGAAAATGCATGAAGGTGGTTGTCTGGCAGGAGATTATAAAATTCTTGAAGGTGGTTGTCAGGCAGGAGATTGGAAGGGGATTGATTGTGGTTGACAAGCAGGAGATTAGAAGGTGCATGAAGGAGGTTGTCAGGCAGGATATTAGAAGGTGCATGAAGGAGGTTGTCAGGCAGGATATTAGAAGGTGCATGAAGGAGGTTGTCAGGCAGGATATTAGAAGGTGCATGAAGGAGGTTGTCAGGCAGGATATTAGAAGGTGCATGAAGGAGGTTGTCAGGCAGGATATTAGAAGGTGCATGAAGGAGGTTGTCAGGCAGGATATTAGAAGGTGCATGAAGGAGGTTGCCAGGCAGGAGATTAGAAGGTGCATGAAGGTGGTTGTCAGGCAGGAGATTAGAAGGTGCATGAAGGTGGTTGTCAGGCAGGAGATTAGAAGGTGATTGATTGTGGTTGCCAAGCAGGAGATTAGAAGGTGCATGAAGGTGGTTGCCAGGCAGGATAATAGAAGGTGCATGAAGGAGGTTGTCAGGCAGGAGATTAGAAGGTGCATGAAGGTGGTTGCCAGGCAGGATAATAGAAGGTGCATGAAGGAGGTTGTCAGGCAGGAGATTAGAAAGTGCATGAAGGTGGTTGTCAGGCAGGAGATTAGAAGGTGCATGAAGGAGGTTGTCTGGCAGGAGATTATAAAATGCTTGAAGGTGGTTGTTAGGCAGGGGATTAGAAGGGGATTGATTGTGGTTGCCAAGCAGGAGATTAGAAAATGCATGAAGGAGGTTGCCAGGCAGGAGATTAGAAGGTGCATGAAGGAGGTTGCCAGGCAGGAGATTAGAAGATGCATGAAGGAGGTTGTCAGGCAGAAGATTAGAAGGTGCATGAAGGAGGTTGTCAGGCAGGAGATTAGAAGGTGCATGAAGGAGTTTGCCAGGCAAGAGATTTAGAAGGTGCATGAAGGTGGTTGCCAGGCAGGATAATAGAAGGTGCATGAAGGAGGTTGCCAGGCAGGATAATAGAAGGTGCATGAAGGAGGGTGTCAGGCAGGAGATTAGAAGGTGCATGAAGGAGGTTGTCAGGCAGAAGATTAGAAGATGCATGAAGGAGGTTGACAGGCAGGATAATAGAAGGTGCATGAAGGAGGTTTCCAGGCAGGAGATTAGAAAATGCATGAAGGTGGTTGTCTGGCAGGAGATTATAAAATTCTTGAAGGTGGTTGTCAGGCAGGAGATTGGAAGGTGATTGATTGTGGTTGACAAGCAGGAGATTAGAAGGTGCATGAAGGAGGTTGTCAGGCAGGATATTAGAAGGTGCATGAAGGAGGTTGTCAGGCAGGATATTAGAAGGTGCATGAAGGAGGTTGTCAGGCAGGATATTAGAAGGTGCATGAAGGAGGTTGTCAGGCAGGATATTAGAAGGTGCATGAAGGAGGTTGTCAGGCAGGATATTAGAAGGTGCATGAAGGAGGTTGTCAGGCAGGATATTAGAAGGTGCATGAAGGAGGTTGCCAGGCAGGAGATTAGAAGGTGCATGAAGGAGGTTGTCAGGCAGGATAATAGAAGGTGCATGAAGGAGGTTGCCAGGCAGGAGATTAGAAGATTCATGAAGGAGGTTGTCAGGCAGGATAATAGAAGGTGCATGAAGGAGGGTGTCAGGCAGGATAATAGAAGATTCATGAAGGAGGTTGACAGGTAGGATAATAGAAGGTGCATGAAGGAGGATGTCAGGCAGGATAATAGAAGATCCATGAAGGAGGTTGTCAGGCAGGATAATAGAAGATGCATGAAGTAGGTTGTCAGGCAGGATAATAGAAGATGCATGAAGGAGGTTTCCAGGCAGGAGATTAGAAGATGCATGTAGGAGGCTGTCACTGTCAGGCAGAAGATTAGAAGGTGCATGAAGGTGGTTGCCAGGCAGGATAATAGAAGGTGCATGAAGGAGGTTGTCAGGCAGGAGATTAGAAGGTGCATGAAGGAGGTTGTCAGGCAGGATAATAGAAGGTGCATGAAGGAGGTTGTCAGGCAGGAGATTAGAAGGTGCATGAAGGTGGTTGTCAGGCAAGATAATAGAAGATGCATGAAGGAGGTTGTCAGGCAGGATAATAGAAGGTGCATGAAGGAGGTTGTCAGGCAGGATAATAGAAGATGCATGAAGGAGGTTGTCAGGCAGGATAATAGAAGATGCATGAAGGAGGTTGCCAGGCAGGAGATTAGAAGGTGCATGAAGGAGGGTGTCAGGCAGGAGATTAGAAGGTGCATGAAGGAGGTTGTCAGGCAGGATATTAGAAGGTGCATGAAGGAGGTTGTCAGGCAGGATAATAGAAGGTGCATGAAGGAGGTTGTCAGGCAGGAGATTAGAAGGTGCATGAAGGAGGGTGTCAGGCAGGATAATAGAAGGTGCATGAAGGAGGTTGTCAGGCAGGAGATTAGAAGGTGCATGAAGGAGGGTGTCAGGCAGGATAATAGAAGGTGCATGAAGGAGGTTGTCAGGCAGGAGATTAGAAGGTGCATGAAGGAGGGTGTCAGGCAGGATAATAGAAGGTGCATGAAGGAGGTTGTCAGGCAGGAGATTAGAAGGTGCATGAAGGAGGGTGTCAGGCAGGATAATAGAAGGTGCATGAAGGAGGTTGCCAGGCAGGAGATTAGAAGGTGCATGAAGGAGGTTGCCAGGCAGAAGTGCACTTATCCAAAAAACCTAAGACCTCTCGTGCATTAAGCCACAGGAACCAATATTGACTCCTGATTGTTAAACTATGCAATCAAAGCAAGCAGATTGGCTGTTGATCAGAAAGGAATGGTGCTTAATACCTACTGGAAATGATCAATAAGCAGTTGTTTTATTTTACTGCTTGGGCTACAGACTGGGACATCCCCAGGAAAGTGCATGGAATATAAGACCAATTGGAAGCACCATTGTACACCTGTATATGGTGTTTTGACATATTGAACCACTTGATCCCTGTTTGCAAAAAGAGGCTCAAAATGACTAATGAAAGGAAACATCGCAATAAAAAAAGTTTTTTTTTTTTTTTTTTTTTTACAGAGAATTTTTAAAATCACAATAACCAGTGGCCCACAATCAGCTCCGGGGGGTACACAGACCTATGTTTAAATAAGGCTCTGGGAAAAGGTTCAGGACACTGACGAGAGAAAGGAGGAATGTTTGAGTTGCACGAGTTGCACGCCGGTTGGTGCCATTATAGCAGTAAAATATTGCTGATTTACATTACCAGTACTTTACTATTCCCTACCCAGGACCTATTCTCACCTGGACCCTGCTTTCCTTAGCAAACATCCCCCCCCCCTCCCCACCGAATGCCTAAATCAAATCCCCCCTTCCTAGTTTTTTAAAATGAACCCCTCCCCTATAAGTGCCTAAAACCACCACCTTCAAGTGCCTAAAAGAAAGACCACTGCCTAATGCCTAACTCTACCCACCACTCTGTGCTTATTGCCTAAGCTGAACCTCCTAACCCCGGTACCAAAAACGGCCGCTGGTTGTAGTCGATCATCTACCTACTCTTGCTCAATACATACTACACTATCCGGCCTCTCATTGTTTCTGTGTTTATTTTTCAAGGTAAATCCTATCTCTCAAGTTACAGAGGTTTTGGAGTAGTCTATCTCCTTATGGGGGGATTCTTATGGCCCGTACTCACGGGCTGCAGAAGTGGCCTGTCGCCAGCACACGTGAGCGTGCTAGCGACAGGCCGGCGACAGCTTCTCTCCAGGTCCCTCCGCGTACACACGCGGAAGAGGGACCAGCGGCGAGACGGAAGCTGTCGCCGACGTTCCTCCTCCCCCCGCCGGAAGCTTCATTCACCTCTATGGAGGTTGCTGTCGCTAGTCCGCGTACTCACGCGGACTAGCGACAGTTGCGGCGGAGGTGCGGCGGCGACTGTTGCCATGCGATTGAAACTTTCAATCGCATGGCGACAAGAGCGGCGGGCGACAGTTCGGGGTGCGCGCGCGTGCGACGGCCTATACTCACGGGCGACCTGTCGCCGCAACACGCGCGCGCCGCGTGTTGAGGCGACAAAAGTCCCTCGTGAGTATGGGCCATTAGGTTTTCCTTGATTTTCAAAAGTGCTTATTGAATTGCAGTTGCTCAGTCAAACTGGAGAAAATAGTGTGCAAGCAAGTATGGAGGATGGCCAGCATCTCTGTGTGGGATGCTTGCCAGGGGTGGTTTTTGTAAAAGATAAGGAAGTACTAATAATCCCCCATAACCAGGTGGACTACTCCTAAACTTGTCAGATTTGTCAGCGTTTTATTGCCTACTGTAAGCGACAGCGACACAGGAGAAAAGTACTTTACAGTGCATTTTACTCTGGGAAAAATGTATTTTAAATTTTACAATTTTTTACCATAATTGTACCACTTTATCACCATACCCGTTTGAGGATTTTCCTAGCAAATGTTGATATTGTCATTTTTATCATTTTCTTGTAAATATCTTTCATAGACATTTGGTGGCTGTAATAGAAAAATAAAAATACAGATTGTATGTTGTTGTTGTTGACCCCTTAGGATAGTGTTTCACATTGAGTAATAATTTACGTAAGTTATCATGTATTTCATATCCTCGAGACGATTGTAGAACACCCAGCAATTTTGGCTTTAAGGATTTTCTGTTTACTTAAAGTGAACCTAAAGTCTGCCCAAAAAAATGAGATGAACTCACCTGTATTTGGACAGAGGCAACTTTTTTCTAACTTTGTTGCCCCACATTTGAATGCAATCGTTTTGTTCACCCCACTGAATTAAAGTTGAAAGTCTGCACTTCAACTGCATCTGAGTTTTTTCATTTAAAATTCATTGTGGTAATGTACAGAACCAGAATTAGAAAAAAAGTTGTCTCCAGAGTCTTGAATATAGGCCTTAAATCCCCACCCCACCACCACCAACACAACTTCCGTCCTTAAAAAAACTACCGTAAAAATGCACGATCCCATTATAAGTCAAATTCACGGTGTCTCCCTCTAGCCTCCTGCTGTGTTTGTGGTGCAGAATGTGCATTGGAATCATGCTTGTATACTTACCTCTTCTTGTGCCATGCAGTCGTCTTCCTGTCCTTGCAGCTCTGTACTTGCTGCTAGAGGTCCAAGCTTCGATGCAGTCACATGACAGTAGAGCCTGGGCCTATGGTGGTTAGTACAGAGCTGCAAGGGAGACGGGAAGATGGCTGCCTGGATTGAGAAGACAGTGAAGCCTGGACTTCTAGCGGTGAGTATCTATCGTCTTGCTTGAAGACTTTAGGGTTCTTCTTCAGGACACCCATCTTGAACCACTGGTTGATGACTTGCTAGTACAAGGGTGTCAAACTCAAATACAAAGTGTGCCAAAATTGAACACAGGGACCTAGCCGCGGGCCAACCTCAATTGCTACTGGGCCACCTATTAAAGTTCCCTGGTATCTGTTTGTCCACCTCCAACACCTATACATGTCCCTGGTGTCTAGTGCCCCCCCCCCCCCCCCATACAGTTCTCTAGTGTTTAGTGCTTTCCCCCTACCTCTCCCATACGACTTCCCTGGTGTTCTAGGACTTCACCTCCACTATAGCTTTCCTGGTGTTCTAGAGTGGGCCAAACATAATGCAAAGTGGGAAAATCCCTTGAGGGCTAAATTTAAAGCAGTAGGATCAGCCATACTATGCCAGGGAAAAAAACACATATATAAGTAGATAAATACTTGATCTATTTACATAACACATGTATTATACTGTCCCAGTGCTGGGCCGAAATTACGCATGAGCGTAATTACGCATCGTAATTCAATGTAAATTTACGCGTAAGCGTTACGCGTAACCTACGGTCTTACGCGTAATTATTTACGCGTAAGACCGTAAGTGGTATCGTAATTACACTGTCTACCGTAATTGCTAGGCATGCGTAATTTTACGAACACTTACGCGTAATTTTACGCGTAATTACTAACGTAAAATCTCCCATTTTCTAAGAGTAGCCAATCAGTCAACATCCTAAGCAACCAATAGTATCTTCTCCCGCCCTTCAGTATAAGCGTACGTTTTGACGCATACGAATGATATGTACGCAATAACTGTCACATTGACGGCTATTGCGTACATATCGTCCACATGCGTCCAAAAATACGCATTAATGGTCATTACGGCACTACGCGTAACATCGTAGTGTAAGCGCCTTCATTACGGTATCCTTACGCGTAATTGCGTAAGTTTCCGCGTAATTACAGTGATGTACCGTAGATAATTTCCTACGCCGTAACCGTAATTGCGTAATGCGTAATAGCGTAAAATTACGCGTAATTATCCGTAAGCGTAGATTTTTCCATTACGAGCAGCACTGTACTGTCCACGTTTTGATTTCAGTGAATGCTATATAGTAAATTACGAGAATTCTGTTCCTGGTGGGGGCCATGTCTTTTGCCCACAGTTAAGGCTAACTCGTGATGTCATTTCTGCCCTTTACTTTTTTTCTTGTCTCCTCCAATCGCTGAGTCGCCTCAGCCTTGCTTGTAAACACAAGTGAGTAGGGGATCAGGTTTCAGATAAGAAGCTGGCAGGGAAATAAAGGGAAGAGGAGGAATAGATTATAGATAAAAAGAACCCACAGCATGCAATTCTTTGGCACAACTACTAAAGGGCCAGTGTTCCTTAAGTATGTGATAACTCCAAATCATAACAGTAGAAAAAGTTTTGAAAGTTTTGAATGCAGGCTTAGCATCTTTATCACTTAATACACTCAGACCAGTTGCTGTTGAAATTTGATTTCTATGGTGACGATACCGTTTTAATAGCTCTGAGGGCCAGATTTGGCCTGCGGGACGGAGTTTGGCATGTATGGTCTAGTGCCTCTCCATCTTGCAGTCTTGCATCTCCAATGGAGAGTGGGTGGAAGGTTTCAATGCAAACCAGGCAAGGTGCAGAACCGCCAGAGTTTTTCCAAGAGCATAAAAAATGCATTCATTATTGCACACAATAGTAAAATGCATAACTCTGCATTTTCTAATTTGCATTTTAAAAAATGCACCACTCGCTGCTTATTTTACTTACTGTAGGCAAATTGCATCTGATTCGCATACAGTACTTTACTGTGGGGAACAAAATGCATGCCTTTCTTATAAAATAAATATACTATATTTTTCTTCATTAAAAAAGGAAAATTTTGGAAAAACACGCAAAATTAAAATGCACCACAATGCATGGAAAACGGTAACACAAAATGCAATTGCATATGAAAATGCATAGAAAATGCACAACATTTTTTTTGCAAAAGTGCAAAACGCAGAAATACACTTGGGCGCAGGATACAGCCGATATACGGCTTATCCTGCTGCTGCTGCACAAGTCCTGGTGGCGGTAATTACTATTCCCCCTCCAGGTCTACGTGGATGGTAGGGAAGGATTTAATTCGGCTTCCAGCTATTGCTGTTGGCCAAATTACAGTGTTTTAAAAGTAACGTCAGCTCTGTCTTCTGACAGCGTCAAAGTTACTCACTGTGCGCCGCTATAACCGTAATTCCTATTACGGTCCATGGTGGCGCCGACTACACCCAAATCTCCTGCGCTGGATACAATGTGTTTGCAGCCAAGTGTACTCCTAGCCTCAGTGGAAATGCAGGAAATGGGCCTTTTACAGGTGAACTTGCATGCGATTTTAAAATGAGTCATATGGATTCTATGTACATGAACTTGATTGGTATTCCAAGAAAAATTGCAATACAAAAATTTCCATACAAATGCATATAAAAATTGCAAAAACATGCACGAATGTTCATTTGCAAATGCATAACTTAAACAGAAAATTGTATGCATTTTTTCCCAATGACAACGGTGAATAACCTCCAGTACCGAAGTTTCATATATTGTCCTTTAGGTTTCTACTGTCCTATTGTTCTTGCAATTTAATATTTCACACCCAATTGACACGCCCACCTATTGAATGAAAAGAGTAGAGGAGATGAGCTGCACTGCACTTGCAACCACATTTGGCCCATGAAAAACATATTCTGTGCAAGTGATGAGCGAAAATGCCTGTTTTCTTTTTGCTAAAATAATGTTAAATTGAATTAGATTTTTGAGCAAAAATGCCATGGAAAGTATGTTTTATTAATTGTGATTTTGCTGTAAAAAAATATTTTTTTTTTCGCAGTAACAAAAATTTTGCAAAAATATAGTTTTACGCGTTTTTTGCACGAAAACACAAAAATGCAAGCTATTTTAGCGAAAATTTTCTCAGAACTGAAAATGGCATTTTCGATGTGAAAATCACTTTGGCGAAAGCTCGCAAGAAAGTTCTGCGCAGCACTTTGCTTCTAAACACCCTCTGCATTCGGATTAATATATATATATAAAAAAATACCTAACTTGTTCATTTTTGGATTTAACTGGCTTTACTGATTGTGTAAGTTGTGATGACAAGCATCAGAAAAATAAAAATAAATAAAAATCATGTAACTATAGAACTCATTTGTTGTTTGACAATAACATCTCCGGCTTCCATTGTCGAGAATAAAATAATGCATTGCCATTAGCGCATTCTTCGTTGTGCGCGGTATTAACATCAGACGTGTTCAAGTGCTCCGCTTTATTTGCATAAATCCTGCAGCTAGCCATGAGTCTCCATTAATGAGCTTTTCAAAACTGACTGCATTATTCAACGAGGGTTTTGAAAATCGATCGCCTTTAATTTTTTTTCCAGCTATACGGAACAGATTTACTTATATCACAGTTCAGTATTTATACCACTAATAAACCTGTCACCATAGCATTAAAGAAAGTGACAATGAAGCGAAAAATCAAAACGTATGATATGAAGAATTGAATGTGTAGTATAGATAATTAATATGACATTAGTAGCAAAGAAAAGAGTCTCATTTTTATTTTCAGTTACCGGTACATAGCTTTTTTTTTCTAATATTGCATCATTCTGTAATATTTGCAGTTTACCCACTACACTCTGCATTTTAAACTATGAAACAGAGCAGAGCTATTGACCCTTTGACCTTCCCTGCAGTAAAATCTTGTCTGAAGTTGCCTTTCGCTGTTTCTTTGGTGTAGAACTGCTTCAGAAAATAGCACTTGGCTCTCTGACTGAGGGTAGGAACCCACTAGGTAGAAACGCTAGCGCTGCGGAAAATACATCGGAACGCATCCAAGTCAATGGGCCGCATGGAAAAACGAATAGGTTTGCATTCTGCAATGTGCTTTTTTTTTTTTAAAACGCTGCATATTTTTCCAAGAAGCATCTAAAACGTACATAATGAATGTCAATGGTGAAGCAAAGGTATTGCGTTTTTGGTGTGTTTTTTTAATGCTTTTTAAAAAAAAAACAAGTTTGATGACGCATTTCCGCTTCCTGTTGATTAGTGTTGATTGATTCCTAGTGATTAGCATACAATGCATATGAAAAACACATACGCGCTTTATATATACGAACCGCAAACACATTAAAACACACGCAAAACGCAAGAAAAACGCATGTGCGGGACAAATACGCTAAAGACAAACGCACTGAAAATGCACAAGCGTGTATGCAGCAAAACGCTACCTTTCATGTCCTGTCTAGTGTGTTCCTTCCCTGAATTAGTCGGAGAGCTCAGAGAAGCTCTTTTGCATAGAAAACAAGTGAAGTTTCTTAACTCTTCCTGTACTGAAAACAATATGAGACTTCTTTCTTTGTTACCAATGTTCTATTTCTTAGCTGTACTACACATACAAGTCATAATCTCATAAGTTTATTTGACTTCAGATTCCCTTTAAAATATTCTGCACAGTGATAAAAATGAATATTTTTTTTTCATGTGGCCCCAGACAATCTCCTGCTGCTAAATATCTGTTCAAAGCGCAGTAAAATCTGTATGCGGACTTCGCTTTTGGACCAATTTCATCTAATAAATATTCTATCCGCTAATGCGGTGCCAGTCTACAGAGACTGATGGTTGCCAGTGTTGTGAGATATCGTCCAGGGATTTTCGTGTTGCTCAGTTGGTAAAATGTAAGTTTAACATGCATAATATTGAGCTGAAAAATCGGTGTTATTATTTACATAGTTTTAAAGCCGAACTGAGGAAATAATGATGCTAATAAATCTGGAATGAGATTAGAAGCACTTCTGGGTATTTACTGGTGGATGTGTCCCAAGTGTAGAAAATTTCCTGGGACCGTCGTGAAGCTTTAGGCCGGTTTTACACTACATTTGTGTGATTAGTAATGCGAGCACCGGATTACACTGCAGATGTGATGCTTCATATGACCCTGCACCACGTTGTAGTGACAGGGTCATATGCATAGGCCCGCCCCTGTCTAGTGACGTAATCCCTGCTAGGCAGGGTCATATGCATAGGCCCGTCCTCCCGACTAGTGAAATAATGCCTGCTTGGCAGCGTTATCTGCATAGGCCCACCTCCGGCTAGTGAAGTAATCCCTGCTAGGCAGGGTCATATGCATAGGCCCGTCCCCCCAACTAGCGACATAATCCCTGCTAGGCAGGATTATCTGCATAGGCCCACCCCCGGCTAGCGACATAATCCCTGCTAGGCAGGGTCATATGCATAGGCCCGTCCCCCCAACTAGTGACATAATTCCTGCTAGGCAGGGTCATCTGCAAAGGCCCACCCCCGGCTAGTGACATATTCCCTGCTAGGCAGGGTCATATGCATAGGCCCGTCCCTCCAACTAGTGACATAATTCCTGCTAGGCAGGGTCATCTGCAAAGGCCCACCCCCGGCTAGTGACATAATCCCTGCTAGGCAGGGTCATATGCATAGGCCCGTCCCCCCAACTAGTGACGTAATCCCTGCTAGGCAGGGTCATATGCATAGGCCCGTCCTCCCCAACTAGTGACGTAATCCCTGCTAGGCAGGGTCATCTGCATAGGCCCACCCCCAACTAGTGACGTAATCCCTGCTAGGCAGGGTCATATGAATAGGCCCGCCCCCCCAGATAGTGACGTAATCCCTGCTGGGCAGAAAGTGCTCCACTGGGATTCCCGTTGGGGTGCGCATGCACGCCACATCACTCCCATCCCGTCAAGCACAATGCCTGCTTCGCCCACTGACTTGCATTCATGCATGATCTGTGCATTGCTGCGAAGCGATTTGGATACTTCGGGTGTGCAGCATCACATTGCGTGAACTGTACAAGTCTCCATAGACTTGCAGGGCCCTTGGGACGGGGAAGAGTAGCATAGTGTGATGCAGTGTGCAAGTGTACAAGGGGCCTTAAAGTGGAGAAATGCACCCTGTATGTATGTATGTATGTATGTATGTATGTATGTATTTAGAGAGTTTGGCTTGTCCAATTTCTCCCTCATCTGTGACTAATCACACCTGTAATTTGGTCCCTCAGCTGTGGCAGCTGAATGCAACAACACCGAGGCTAATTTGAAAACACAGGATGTATGTCTGCTTCCATGAAAGCAGGAAGAAGATACAGCTGATACAAAGTCTGCTAACAAATCTACAGTGTAACAAAGAAATATTTTTCTTTAAAGATTATTATGCTGTTGCTTATCTTCTAGAGGAAGATCTGAGTTCAGGTCCGCTTTAAACCTTTTAGATAAATGCTGGTGGACCTGGGGAAGGAAGGTGAGGGACAGTGATAAAAGAACCCTGATCTGCGCTTTCCACAGCGCTTCTCAAACTTTGAGACATACGCACAGTACCACATGAATGCAATAATTTCTCCAGATCAAAGTCACCTCCAACCTATAACAGTTGCAGACCCAGCATCACATCTTGCATTGAAACTTATTGCAACCTTTTTATAGGTCTGCGTTGTTTAAAAGGAAATAAATGTCAACCTCTACATGTCTCTCACCTTGTGTTTCCTTTCGGGCTTGTTCACTTCTAGGACGTTTTGCGTTTTTTTGAGCGCCAGTGATTTTTAAAAAAGCCCTGAAATCGCGAGTGCAATAAATCCTTATAGGACAGTTCATATCAGTGTGTTTCGTCCGCTTTCCGCTCAGCAAAGCGCTGCATGTACCATTTTCGGGGGGATTTTGCTACATTGGAAGGTATAGGAAAAGTGCAAAAAGTTCACAAATTGCTTTATCCGGCGATTGCGTTAAAAAACAAATCGCTCTGCAAAAGGGCTTCGTAAAAGTGCTTAACACAAAATCGTAGCGCCAGGTGGGGGAGGGAGGAAAAGAATGGAAATTGCTGCCATCAGCGATTTGGATTTTACATGTGAACAAAGCCTGAGGCCCCTTGCACAATGGCATTGGTAGCCTGCGTTGCTTTACCCATACTTGCCACAAGGTGCAGGAAATGATGCGGCGAGCGGTGGAACACAAGTAATTGCTTCCCCGCTCGCTGCTGGGTGATTTAAATTTAGCTAAAATAGCTGGAGGGGGAGCATGGACGGGGAGGGCCCCTCTGGCCCAAGGGCCCCAATGCGGGTCAACCTATGCCCCCTCTATGGCTACACCACTGATTCAAGGGACTGACTGTATGGTCCATACATCTTTTTTTGTCACATCATTTCTTCTACATTAAGCTTGGGTTGCGTATTTTGTGGTGCGGTTAGAGTTCAGCTTAAAATATGTTTTTCGTTTATTTCTCATGAGACAAACTTTACGCCTTTTCTAAGGAAATGAATCCTACACTTTTACAAGCAGTTACAGTTTCAAAGATTTATTAGGCTTATTATTACCGTTGCTCTTTGCTGCAGGCTCATCCACTTTTGTCCTTTTCACAATTAATGTCCACATCTGAAAGTAATTAATGAGATGGTTTACACAACATCTAAAACATGCCACGTTCTCTCGGCAGAATTTATAGCAAATGTTTTAGACAAGAACATAAAACAGGATTAATACGCGTCGGAGACTAAATGAGTATCTGTAATTTGTAAATCATTTTAACATCAGTCAAGAAAATTAGGGAAAATATTCCCTTGTTGTTTACTTGCACTAATATCTTTGCCTTCTAATGGAACACTATTCCATTATCTCGCCCGACCTTTAGTCTGGTGTTAGTTGTGATTTAGTACTTTAGACTGGTGTTGGCTTTGGAACTTGATGTTAAAGAGAACCTGAACTGAGTAAAACGATTTAAAATAAACACATGATGTACCTGCAAATGAATATTACATACTTACCTCACCGTCCGTTCCTCTCAGAAGCTCACCAGTTTCTTCTTACAACGATGCCTTCCTGTTCTGACAAGATTTTGTCAGAACTGAAATATATCAATAGCTGTCAGTTATATATCAGTTGCTGTCAGTTATAACTGAAAGGACAACTGATGAGCAAGGTAATGTCCATGTTCCCCTATGGCTCAAGTGGGAGATATTACAGTTTAACAGTGTGTTGAGCAGGAAGCTGTTATGGGGTAATTGCCATTTTCAAAATGGAGGTCATTGAATTCCATTGATCACAGTGGACAAACAGGATGCAGGAGAGGAGAAAGAGATTGATGACTAGACTACATGGGAGGTAAGTAAGACTTGTGAATGTTTATTTTGACTTTTAATTTTCAGTTTATCTTTGCTTTGGGCCACTTTCACACCAAGACGTTGCGTTTTAGGGGACGTTATGGTCGCATAACGTGCCCCTAACGCAACGCCTGGTGCTCTTCAATGTGGACGTCAGAGTGAGCCGCGTTGTGCAGCTCACTCTGGCGTCCATGATGCCGTGATGCGTACTCTTAGACGCATGCGGCATCACGTGGTCCCGCCAGCCAATCGCCGCACAGAGCGGCCGCTGCAGGAAGTAAACACTGCACACGTCACAAAGTGCAGTGAATATTAATTAGTCATGTGCCTGGCCGCTCTCCCCTCCTCCCCAACATTACTGAGCATGTGCAAGCAGTCTAACGCGGCTTAGCCGCGTCTAAAGTACTGCATGCAGTACGTTGTCTTGACGTCTTGCGTTACAATATAACGCAACGTGGGCACTGTGAACAGCCCATTGATTTTTCATTACTGTGCGGTGGGGTGCGTTATAGGCTGCTCTAACGTGCGCCTGTAACGTCCCACTGTGAAACCAGCCTTAATCTCAACACCAGTTGCAGCTCAGCTGTAGCTAAAATTGATGGAAGTCAAATATGTATTTCTGGCACTGGATAAGTGTAGAAAACCAAGAAGAGTCTAGGTACAAAGCTTAAAGACTTCCTGTAAGAGTGTGCTAACGGTTTTCAATCTCTGAAGCTGAACATCAACTTGTGGAACTACCCGAGATCTCTGCCAACCCTTCTAAGGACATCACTGCCAGGCTGATGAGGTCTTCAAAACCTTAAGTTATTTTCAGTGGTTGGAACTCACCTGGAATTGAAGATGGAGAAAGTCAAAGAAGCCCAAAAGTTGAAATGAAAGATTTAATTCTGGGGTTGGATTGCTGTGGAAATCAGAGTGGGCATGAGTTCAGCTGGGTTTGGATATGATCTATAACAGCTCGCTGAGGGTTTTTTATTCTTTGATGCTGAAGTTCCTCAACATCTGCTCCATAACGCTGCCCTCCCTACTAAGGACATTACACACAGATTAGGTTGGCTTTGAAACTGAAAGTTAATTCCACTGGTTAGAACTAAGAGGGAGCTAAAGTCAGAGAAAGTCAGATGAAATACCTATAAGCTGCCGGGAGATTTGGGCGCAGGGTAAAGCCGAAAAACAGCTTACCCTGCTCCTGCAAAAGTTCTGGCGGTGTTAATTAGTATTCCCCCTCCAGGACAATGTAGATAGTGGGGAAAGATGTAATTCAGCTGCCAGCTATTGCTGGCAGCCAAAATACACAGTTTTTAAAGTAAGTTGGGCTCTGGTTTTTTTACGGCACCCAAATTACTGTGTGAGCACTGCTATAGCCGTAATTTTAAAGAGGACCGTGGTTCTACTTATTTGTTACCTGCTAGCTGTAGCTGTTGCTCCCAGCTTTAGGGGCTTTACATACTTACCAGGCGGAGCTCACTTTACTTTTAAGCATTCCCGCTGATCTTCCGGCCATTAGAGTGCGCAGCATGCTGTTGGCGAGCCAATTTATGTTGGCCTTCCGTCAGTTCTAATAGAGAAGACAAACGAGGTCACAATTAGAGGATAATATGCTATAACCACACTTATCTTTCAGCATTTTACACATCTGCATTTAGAACATTACTTCATTTTTCTAATGAATGATTCCTTCCCATAGCTACGAATCTTGTTTTTCCGCCTGTAAATAAAGTTAGTACCGTAATGTATGGGAATGCCCCAAGCTAAACAAATATTTTGTGTTATCATTCATATTCTATGAAAAATGGTTAAGAAATCGTACATTTTGCCAAAGTATGTAAACTAATGAGCACAGCTGTACATCATTATAGGACAGGGCAGAACCAGCTTTTCCCATGGAGTAGGGAAATTCTGGCACAGTAGAGCTGATACGCTACACAATTTAGTGTCAACAACACCCGGCGAAGTGTATTGGTTATACCAACACCAAAACTCCATCCTACAGGTGAAATGCTGTCACAGAGCCCGGGTGATAGAGAACAAGATAGTGTTAGTGGTTAGGATAGCTAGCACATAGGATGGTTGGGGAGGTTGGTTAGAAGGTCTCAAGAAGCAACTCTGACCCAAGTGGAAGCCTCAACATCATCGCTGGAGTGTTTGGGGGTCTCTCAATTAGTAAAAAAGAGCTGTATTCGAAGGGAGGAGGTAGGGATGGTGAGAAATGCCCATTTCCATGGAATTGTCCAATTTACGTCAACAGGGATGAGCAGAAACTACGCCAGTGCGAATTTACACATCGTAGTTTACATCTACGCATTGTAGTTGGTAGGTGAAGTTTCAAAACTATATGAATTTACGCTTAGTGAAGAACTTGTAAGCGTAGCTTACGCCGTCGCCCACTATGCGTAGTTAACATGTGTATTGCGTAGTGAACTACGAATGCGTTACTGGCGTCTAATTTTCCGCGTGCGATCGTATGCTTACAAATTTACGCATTGGAAAGGGGAATGTACGCATAGAAGAGTTCCCGGTATAAGCATTTACAAAGGAATTAATGCATAAAATGTTCTGCCTACGGGCATAAGCATCCGCATACACTACGCTTTGCACCACACGTAATTGTGTATTTTAACGCGTAGTCTCCGAAATGCATACGAAGCGAACATTTGATTTCGAAGCCATAGTTTGGCGAAGCGTAATTGCGTAAAACTACGTGTAGTTCCAGCATAGCGAAGTTAGCTGACTACGACCATCCCTGTACGTCAATGCCAATTTTTGATTTTCTGTATTTCCAATTTTCCATTCTTCCATTTTTTTTTTCTAATTTTGGGGAAAATTTTACTGGGCATTTTTTTGCATCAGAGAATGCAAAAAAAATAAAAAAAATATAATAAAAAAGCGGAAATTGGAAAAAACGCAAATTGGAAAAAAATGCAATGTGCCTTGTGATTGGTATAACATTACTGCCGTGATCCGATTTTTGCAGAAAAATTCTGCATTCTCTTGATTGGTCCAATGCTTCTGAGTTCTGCAATTGGGCTAAAATTTACCGAGTTCCGGTAAATCGTATTTTCGTGGAATACAGATTTCCGATTTCCAATTCCCGATTTCAGAATGATTGGAAATGTGGACATGTCAATCCGCTGGAATCTGAATGCGTATCCCTAGGAGAGAGGCCCCCTTTAAAGGACCTCTGTCGTGAAAATCTTAACATGTAAAATACATGTAAACATATACAATTAAGAAGTACGTTTCTCCCAGAGTAAAATGAGCCATAAATTACTTCTCTCCTATGTTGCTGTCACTTACAGTAAGTAGTAGAAATCTGACATTACCGACAGATTTTGGACTAGCCCATCTTCTCATGGGGGTTCTCAGGGTTGTCTTTATTTTTAAAAGCACTTAGTGAATGGCAGTTGCCAAATAAGTGTGCAGCGAGCAGATAGCCTGGCCAGCATCTTTGTATTAATCATTTTCAGGGGATGTCTTTATAAAGAATAAAGGCCATACTGAGAATCCACCATGAAGAGATGGACTAACCCAAAACCTGTCGGTAATGTCAGATTTCTACTACCTACTGTAAATAAGTGACAGCAACATAGGAGAAAAGTCATTTATGGCTGATTTTACTCTGGAAGAAATGTACTTCTTATTTGCATGTGTTTTAAATTGTAAGATTTCCGCGACAGTTCCTCTTTGTTAGTTATGGGTTTAGATTGAAAGGGGCTAAAATATGTATAACTGTAGATAGACTTTTTAGCAAGTTGGAGACTGATAGAAATTGTCAGATGGAGTGCTAGTAAAAGGAGGATGCTGATTAGGGAAGTGCGGAGTTGAGATGGAAATTGTTTTCCCGGCATTCATTTATGTGATTTGGGCAATTTTTACAGTTCTTTCTGTGTGTGTTGTTTTCCCTTTCTCTGCAACAATAAATAAATGATATTTCACTATTGGGAACATTCGAATGTCTCCTGGAGTACGATTCCTCTGAAATGGGTGTTTTGAAAAATGGCGTTATCTGGAGGAGTGTGGTGATTGCTGGGATGTACAGGAGTTTCATCAGCCGCGCATTATGGTAAAATATGTTCCAAACCAAATCTACCGCTGATTATAAAACACAACAACAACGGCATGCAAACAGATATTCCTCTATGGAGCTGAACTCGGGGTGACAATACAGCAGCAGAGTCTCGGTTATCTGGCACTGATGGGGATTGGCTGATGTTGGATAAAGGTGGCCACTAACAGTCCAATTTCTAGTGAAAAATCGTTAGAGCGATCAGAAATTTCTGATCGGAAGAAATATCGTTCACTACACCAATCACGAACCAATCTTTGCTTCCTATCTATCACAACCAACAAGAAAATCCAAATTTTGATTTGACGAGAATCGAATCGGACAACTATTTTTATAATCATTTGTAATCACTTGTGCCCAATAATGGAGGTTATTTACAACCAATCCGATCAGAATTTCTGATCGCTCTGACGATTTTTCGCTAGAAATTGGACCGTTAGTGGCCACCTTAAGTGTGTTTTATGGTTGCTTAAAGGTGGCCACTAACGGTCCAATTTCTAGCATAAAATCGTTTGAGCGATCAGAAATTCTGATTGGATTGGTTGTAAATAACCTCCATTGTTAGGCACAATCGATTACAAATGTTTATAAAAATAGTTGTCTGATTGGATTTTCGTCAAATCAAAATTTGGATTTTCTTGTTGGTTGTGATAGATCTGAAGCAAACACTGGTTCGTTGATGGTGTAGTAAACGATTTTTCTTCTGATCAGAATTTTCTGATCGCTCAAACGATTTTTCACTAGAAATTGGGCCGTTAGTGGCCACCTTAAGACTCAGGGCTATATTCTATTGCTAAACTCGGCGAGTTCTTAAATTAGGCGATGGGAGCATCGCCTAATACAATTGCATATAACAGCCCGCCGCCGGTGCCTGTTTGCAGAGGTTCCTCTCAAATTTGACTTGATTGCTGGAATGTTACTCCAAGTGTTGCCTTAGCTGCTTGTCTGAGCTCTGCACCGATCTCTCTGCACTCACAGCTGTTTGGAATGTCTCAGCTCCACAAGCCTTGCAGAGACGCTGGCTGTGAGCAGAGACATTGCCTGTGAGTCATACAAACACAGGAGAGCCTGCAGGGGCCATACAGGGGGTGTGCATAACTTCTCCCTATCACAGCAGAGACAGTGCATTCCTCTTCGGCTCGACAATGGAAAGAAGATTAGATATAATACAGAGACAGTGCAACTAGAAAAGGCTGTAGTAAGCCAGAGCACATTAGAACAGGTATAGGAACCTATAGGATAGAAGAAATGAGGCTGAAAATTTTGTTACAGAGTCTCTTTAAAGAGACACTGAAGCGAAAAAAAATTATGATATGATGATTTGTATGTGTAGCACAGCTAAGAAATAAAACATTAAGATCAGATACATCAGTGTAATCGTTTCCAGTACAGGAAGAGTTAAGAAACTCCAGTTGTTATCTCTATGCAAAAAAGCCATTATCTCTACGACTTTCAAAGTCCTGGAGAGAGCTGTCTTCTGACTTTTATTATCTCAACTGTAAGTGAACAGTTTTCTTTTTATCTGCTAGAGGAGAGGTCATTAGTTCACAGACTGCTCTGAAAGAATCATTTTGAATGCAGAGTGTTGTGTAATCTGCACATATTATAGAATGATGCAATGTTAGAAAACACACTATATACCTGAAAATAAAAATATGAGAATATTTTCTTTGCTGCTAATCTTCTAGTAATTATTCATAGTACACAACCAATTCATTATATCATATATTTTTCGCATCAGTGTCTCTTTAAGGCTATGAGAATACTTCTTGAGAGAGGAGGTACAAGCCTAACTAAATTAATTACACTGATAAAAACACGACAGAGTTGAGTGCTAGGGAAAGGGCTATTCTGATGAAGTAATTGGTTAGCAAGTGATGAATATTTAATAAATGGAGGTACATAAGACAAGCTAGGGTAACGGTTCAGTTGGCCTTACAGGGGAATTCCAACGAGCCAGCGACTCATTATTTCCCTCAGCTTCCCAGGAATCGTGCGCCCGCTCAGCCTTCAGGATTTTATTCCAGGTTCTCCGCGTGTGTTCTGCAAAAAAAGTCATTCTACTCATCTCTTTCTAGACACCTTTCCGAGCATTTGCTGTAGATGCTAATTGCTGATTGCTACTTATGAAAACACGCCAGGTGAACAGATTTGGTTTTCGCAGTGCCGAGACGCCAAGGAAATTTGCCTAAAAAAAGACTCATTTACTACAATTACTATTAAATAATTAAAAAAAAAATCACATGCTAGGTTTACTCACACGAGGAGTTTAATCACTTTATTTAGTGCGCCAAAGCAATTTGATCACTTTAATTAGGCTCATTTTGCCAATTTATTTAATTCAGCTGAAACATTTCAAGTAGAAGTAACTATCACTTTACAGCCGGCGTATTAAAAGAAAAACAAATAAAGTTCTTACTACTTGTATTTCTCACATGGGCGATGTAAAATATATTGTGGCTGCTCTATAAACTCACTTGATTTACAAGGAAACTATACTGAGAGATTATGAAAGCAGTGATTGCTTGTAAGGCTTGGCGATATATTTCTAGGAGTCAGCCTGTATGCCCAGGTGTAGGTCTCGCTCTTCACCTAGCTATCCCTGCCTGGCACACCGCTAACTGACACTTATACCGTCTCTGCCTGGCACACCACTAGCTGGCCCTAATTAGGATGTAGGCGAGCAAGGCATACAAGCTGATGTAGAAGGCAGATATACCACCAGGAGCCTCTAGTGAGTCTAGTAAGACAGTTCCGCAGTATCACATACATAGTTCAGGTAAAGTAATCCAAGTATAATAATCTTCATGCAAAACTATTCAACAGCAACAACAAACCCGCTTCATCAGGCAATACATGGTAGGAGTACACAACAGCAGTATGTCAGGGTTACACCTGGCACCTCAGTCAGTTAGGCACCAGGTGTAACCCTGACATACTGCTGTTGTGTACTCCTACCATTTATTGACTGATGAAGCGGGTTTGTGCCTGTGAAACGCGTTGCGATTAACCCTTGGAGTGTACCAATAAATATACCTTGTTTTGAATACACAGCTTGTTGTGTCTGCTTGAGGGAGGTAAGTCCACCCCTGCCTCCTAAGCAACAGGGATGGTCGTAGTCAGCCAACTTCGCTACGCTGGAACTACGCGTCGCAATACACATGAGAACTACGCGTAGGGGCGTAAACTGCGCGTAACGGTACTTCGCTATGCATAAAATCGTAAGCGTAGTTTTGAGACTTCGCCTACGAACTACGATGCGTAGATGTGAACTACGATGCGTAAATTCGCACTGGCGTAGTCTCTGCTCATCCCTGCTAAGCAATTTTAAATATTTTAATTACTGATTTTATTCTGTTGGTGCCTCTGTTCTCTTTTACAATAATTTACAGAGAAGACTTTTTCCCTAGGAGGTAACTCAGGAGAAAGAGTTAGTTGGATATAGGGCCCTTATCAATATAATGCTTTTGAAGCCACTAACAAGCAAGAAAATACTCAGAATAATTTAGACAGTACCTTTTCACCTACTTTTTGGTGCTTTTTCAATTACATTGGCCTCAATTCACTAAGCTTTATCAAACACTTTACCAAACATTTGATAATTTACTTCATGGGTAAAATCTAATTTTGAATTCACGAAGGTGTAATATATTTATCAAATGTTTTATCGATAAGACATTAAAGAAATCTGTAACACCTAAGTGATTTAAAAAAGAGATTTTACCCATGAAGTAAATTATCAAACGTTCGGTAAAGTGTTTGATAAAGCTTAGTGAATTGAGGCCATAGTGTTGAAAAGTTATTTTTAAAAAAAGAGAGAACCAAGACAAAAAATTGACTTGAATAAGGGCCCTGGTGAGACAGTGCAAAGACTAGTAATGTTAATGCCAATATTCTATCCAAAACTTTCTTTTGAGTTCTCACAGAAAAGGTTTAACAACTCATCAAACACAAATTAATTTTCACAGATTTAAAGTAGTAAAAAGGTTTCTGTACCGTGTTAGTCAAACAATATATGTAGGTAGAAAAAAACAAAGTCTTGTAAAAGTGATACCTTTCAATGGCTAACTGATAAAGTTAAATGATGCACGCTTTCTGGGATCTAGTCCCCTTCTTCAGGCATATTTACAGATGTTAGAGGTAGTAAAACACTGATGCAGGCAAATAGCAAACACAAAGATGGCTGGTTACTGTTACTGTAACCAGCACAACTGCCATATCCATGTTTGCTATTTACCTGCTTCAGTGTTTTACTACAGCTAACATCTGGAAATATGCCTGAAGAAGGGGACTAGATCCCAGCTTTCAGCTGCAGCTCTGCCTCTACACACGTCTATCAGCGCGTATCTCCGCCTCCGCCTGCCCCTCTCAGTCTTCCTTCACTGCGAGGGGCGGGGGAGAGGTGGAGATACGCGCGGATTGACTCGTGTAGAGGCAGAGCTGCGGCTGAATGCTCTGCCTCTCACGGAAGCGCACAGGGTGCAAAATCCACCACCAAGAAAGTCGAGGATTTTGCGAGGGGAGTTTGGGGGATTTAGTTAGATTTCAGTCGAGGGGATGCGGCGTTTTAGTTAGGGCAATAATGTTGAACAGCTTTTTGCAATAAAAAGCTGTATTTTAGGAGACTTCAGTGTTTCCTTATCCTCCCTGCCGTTCTAATTATTTGCTGCGCACGGCAGGGAGGGTGTTTTTTTGCATTTTTTTTTTTTTAGCATGTAGCTAGCCTAGCGCTAGCTACATGCTTCCCCCCTCCCTGCGGCGTCCCCCCGTATGCGCCGATCGCCGCCGGCGCATATGCCCATCCGGAAATCCCGTTCTGAACGGGATTTCCATGAGGGCTTCCCCCGTCGCCATGGCGATGGGTGCGATGACGTCACCGACGTCGTGACGTCAGAGGGAGTCCCGATCCACCCCTCAGCGCTGCCTGGCACTGATTGGCCAGGCAGCTCACTGATTGGCCAGGCAGCTAGCTGCGTATATTAAAAAGAAATTATGCAAATCGGCCCAGCAGGGCCTGAGGAATCCTCCTCGGCAGGTTACCCCGAGCTGAGCTCGGGATAACCGGCAAGGAGGTTAAGGTTTACTTTAAAACAGTCATTATGGGAAAAAAAAAAAAAAAAAAACATTCCTAGGCCCTCTCATTTACACTCATACTAGAGTGTTTTGCCACGATTTTGGCAAAATGCTCAAACGCTGGCGCTTTTTAAAAGCGCTAGCGTAATGAAACCCTATGGGCCCGTTCTTACTTGGGCGATTTGCGCTAATCGCCCAAAATGGGCAGAACCACGAAATGCAAATGCATCTCCTGCACCCTTTTCAGGCGATTTCCCAGCGATTGCGTTTCAGTACTATAGAAGCGCTAAATGCGATTGCAGCAAAATCACCGCACTGTTCAGTGATTTTTTGGCGTTAAATCGCGGAAAAATCACTCCTGCAAAACGCCGGAAAAAATCTCCGGCGTTTTGTGTTTCTAAGTGTGAATGGGGCCTTAGTTGTAGTGAATTTCTATATCCTCCTCTTGAACTAAGCAAAGGTTTCCTTTGTTCTCGAAACAGCATAAAACTTGTGTCTTGAAAAATGCTAACTCTTATCTATTGCGCTAGGAGAAAATTAAATTTACTAGAGAATCTGCTTTAAATGCCTTGCTATAATTTCAAATAACTTTCCTCGATATATTTTTCCATGGGATTGATGCGAACCGTTACAGTATCTCCTGGAACATCTCCGATCACCCGAGGCCATCCTTGGCACCATCAATCTGGCTTTATGTGTATCTTTATAAACCACTTTATATCTTTATTATTTAATACTGGCTGGGATACGGCACTCTTGTCTGGGAAAGGTGGAATAGTTCTTTTCCAATAGCAACATTTTTATCATCCGGTGTTCTTATGAGTTAAGAAAGTTGTGGAAATTTGCAAAGTTGCCTAATGGAAATCAAAGTTCACAAAGCAAGACAAAAAGGTCCGCTTGATGGAGCATCCACAGAGTGCAGGCAAGGAAATATTATCAGCGATAAACTTATATATAATCTCAGGTTATGTGCACTTGGAGCTTTTTATGTTTCATCATCTACTATGGAGCTTTGCTCACAAATACTGAGTGACGAGTTTAGATCGCGGAAAAATCACTCCTGCAAAACGCCGGAAAAAATCTCCGGCGTTTTGTGTTTCTAAGTGTGAATGGGGCCTTAGTTGTAGTGAATTTCTATATCCTCCTCTTGAACTAAGCAAAGGTTTCCTTTGTTCTCGAAACAGCATAAAACTTGTGTCTTGAAAAATGCTAACTCTTATCTATTGCGCTAGGAGAAAATTAAATTTACTAGAGAATCTGCTTTAAATGCCTTGCTATAATTTCAAATAACTTTCCTCGATATATTTTTCCATGGGATTGATGCGAACCGTTACAGTATCTCCTGGAACATCTCCGATCACCCGAGGCCATCCTTGGCACCATCAATCTGGCTTTATGTGTATCTTTATAAACCACTTTATATCTTTATTATTTAATACTGGCTGGGATACGGCACTCTTGTCTGGGAAAGGTGGAATAGTTCTTTTCCAATAGCAACATTTTTATCATCCGGTGTTCTTATGAGTTAAGAAAGTTGTGGAAATTTGCAAAGTTGCCTAATGGAAATCAAAGTTCACAAAGCAAGACAAAAAGGTCCGCTTGATGGAGCATCCACAGAGTGCAGGCAAGGAAATATTATCAGCGATAAACTTATATATAATCTCAGGTTATGTGCACTTGGAGCTTTTTATGTTTCATCATCTACTATGGAGCTTTGCTCACAAATACTGAGTGACGAGTTTAGGAGGAACTTTCTGAAAAAAAGGAACACGAAGAGCCAAATGTGATACGGGAGATGAGAAAAATTGAGAGACTCAGAAACCGGGTTTGGCAAGTAAAGGTGGCCAATGCCATACATCTACTGATTTTTGATAATTTTATCGAATGGGATAGAAATGAGTGCCACAACATGTCTGTCTGAGCGATATGTTGACACTTTATAAATCAATAATAATAATGATTCCATTCCGAAAGCTTTATCAGTAGAGATAAGTAGATGTACAGAGGCGCCAAAAGGATAAAATATGCTAAAATGTTTAAAATATTCGGGTGGCGGCGGTGGACCGGCCACTCAGAAATAGACTCGATGCGGTCGCTTAAAGAGAATCTGTATTGTTAAAATCGCACAAAAGTAAACATACCAGTGCGTTAGGGGACATCTCCTATTACCCTCTGTCACAATTTCGCCGCTCCCCGCCGCATTAAAAGTGGTTAAAAACAGTTTTAAAAAGTTTGTTTATAAACAAACAAAATGGCCACCAAAACAGGAAGTAGGTTGATGTACAGTATGTCCACACATAGAAAATACATCCATACACAAGCAGGCTGTATACACCCTTCCTTTTGAATCTTAAGAGATCATTTGTGTGTTTCTTTCCCCCTGCATCTCTCATGCACTGAAGTTTCAGGCTGCTCTTTTCTTCCTGCAAACAGCTTTGCCCTTGTCTGAATTTCCTCAGTATGTGAAAGCCCAGCCAGCTCAGAGAACACTTTATCCAGCTTGTAAAAGATACGAGAGCAGAGAGAAGCTGCACTAATATAAATATCACACAGGCAGTGTGCAGAGAGGGGCCTGAAAGGGGGAGTTCATAGCAGAACCACAACACTGAAGAACTTGGCAGCCTTCCAGACACTGGCCGACAAGTCTGACAGGGGAAAGATACATTGATTTATTACAGAGACTGTGATAGAAGAAAGTGTTGCAGTAAGCCAGAACACATTAGAATAGCTTTTGGAACTTGTAGGATGATAAAAAACAGGATGCAATTTTTGTTACGGAGTCTCTCTAAGATAAAGACAATTTATTCACATACTCCATGAACAGAGTATTCACATACTCTGTTCACAGAGGCGCTATTCGTGACCTTGAGACTGTACTGTGTACTCCTATCTGTTTATTGCCTGAGGAAGTGGGAATATACCCGTGAAACGCGTTGCGGTTCTGTTCATGGAGTATGTGAATAAATTGTCTTTATCTTAAAGGGATACTGTAGGGGGGTCGGGGAAAAATGAGTTGAACTTACCCAGGGCTTCTAATGGCCCCCCGCAGACATCCTGTACCCACGGAGCCACTCACCGATGCTCCGGCACCGCCTCCGGTTCACTTCTGGAATTTCAGACTTTAAAGTCAGAAAACCACTGCGTCTGCATTGCCGTGTCCTCGCTCCCGCTGATGTCACCAGGAGTGTATTGCACAAGCCCAGTATGGTCTTTGGTCTGCGCAGTATGCTCCTGGTGCCATCAGCGGGAGCGAGGACACGGCAATGCAGGCGCAGTGGTTTTCTGACTTTAAAGTTAGAAATTCCAGAAGTGAACTGGAGGCGGGGCCGGAGCATCGGTGAGTGGCTGCGCGGGCACAGGATGTCTGTGGGGGGGCCATTAGAAGCCCCGGGTAACTTCAACTCATTTTCCCCCGACCCCCCCTACAGTATCCCTTTAAGCGACAGCATCGAGTCTATTTCTGAGTGGCCGGTCCACCGCCGCCACCCGAATATTTTATACATTTTAGCATATTTTATCCTTTTGGCGCCTCTGTACATCTACTTGTCAAGATATCCACCCTTGGTGGTTGGAAGGGTGACAAACCCTCCTTTCCTTCTTCAGAGAGCGACATCTTATTCCTGAGTGGGGACAGGTCTAATCTCCTGAACCTGCCTATATAGTGGTTGCCTAAACGGTAACCCATGTTTGTAAGTATAATACTTACTCCACACTAATTCTCCCTGATCCAATACATACTACACTATATTGGGCTCTCTGTTTCTCTGCATTATCAGTAGAGATGTTGTAAACATCAAATTTTCCATTCGCGAACAGCGAACGCGAACTTCCGCAAATGTTCGAGAACATGCAAACCCGGCGAACCACCATAGACTTCAATGGGCAGGCGAATTTTAAAAAGCTACAAAGACTCTTTCTGGCCACAAAAGTGATGGAAAAGTGGTTTCAAGGGGTCTAACACCTGGACAGGGCATGCCGGAGGGGGATCCATGCCAAAAGTCCCACCAAAAATTACGGAGTTGACTCAAAGTTGGGTTTAATCCCTAAAGGGAAGAAATCAGATTACACTCCGACAAATAATGCACTGAAGTGGTAATGTGTCTGCAACTTAAAGGACAACTGGAGCGAGAGGGATATGGAGGCTGCCATATTTATTTCTATCTAAGCACTACCAGTTGCCTGGCTCTCCTGCTGATCCTCTGCCTCTGATACTTTTAGCCATAGCCCCTGAACAAGCATGCAGCAGATCAGGTGTTTCTGACATTATTGTCAGATCTGACAAGACTAGCTGCATGCTTGTTTCTGGTGTTACTCAGACTCTACTGCAGTGAGATAGACCAGCAGGGCTGCCAGGCAACTAGTATTGATTAAAAGGAAATAAATATGACAGCCTCCGTATACCTCTCACTTCGTTCCCCTTTAACGTAGCAACAATAGCAGTAGTATTATGCACAGCTCTGGGTGTCAGTGGGCTGTGGAGTGTCTCACACAGAGAAATGCAATAGTACTATCAGAATAGAGTGAAATAATAATGCACTGGAGTGGTACTTTGCCTGCAACTGAATGCAGCAACAGCAGTAGTGTGCACACAGCTCTGGGTGTTAGTGGGCTGTGGAGTGTCACACACAAAAAAAATTACAGGAGACCAACGCACTAGCTCTCAAAAGGGCTGTTTGTGGTGCTTTCACAGCAAGTAAGGAACAAGAACACAGGCCTAGCTAATGCTTTCCCTACCTATTCGCAGCAAGTCTGACCCTGCTCTCACTAACGGTCAGCAGCAGGCCGGGATTTACCTCACAGGAGCCTATAGGTACAGATTTCCTGGCACCCTAGACTTCACCCTCCATGAACCTACAAACGCCCACCAAACTGCACCACAAATGTGCTGGCTGTCCAAGCTTTCACTTCTCTCTTATTTCTATTGCCCATCATAGGTACCTACAGGTGCTCATTAGTATTAGATAATCAGGGGTACCTTCAAAGGTGCCCCAAGTATTAGGTATCTAGAGGAATCTCAGCACTTATTAGCTAGAAGTGCCCCTGACTGAAGGGAGATCTCATTGGTGGAATCAGGGGCGTAACTAAGCCCCACCGGGCCCCCCTGCAGAATTTCAGAGCCGGCCCCCCACGCCCCAGGGGGGGGGGCCCCGCTTGTGGCCAGTTTTTGGGGGCTGGAGGGGTGGCAGCATGAGGGGAAAGCCTTGCCCACAGTCGGCGGGGAGAGGGGAAGTTCCCCTCCCTCTCCCTCACCTTGGGGCTCTCCCCTCTGCGCTCCCCTCCAGCTAGTTACCGTGTGTGGGCAGCGGGCAGCAGCGGCGGCAAGATAAATGCCTTCTTCCTTGCGTTCTATCGCAGCGATGGAACGCAAGGAAGAAGGTATGTATCTTGCCGCCGCCGCTGCTGCTGCCCGCTGCCCACACATGGTAACTAGAAAGATAGGAAAAAGAACCGAGAGCCAAATCTAATGTAGTATGTTCAACAATGTGGCAAATGTATTTGAATGAGATTATACTCACAAGTGTGGGTCACCACACAGGCGACCACTGTAAAGGCGGGTGGGGAGAATTATTACCTGACCCAACTCAGGTTTAAAAAGTCGCTCTCTATAGATAGGAAAAATTGGGGATACACCCCTCCACCAAGGGTGGACAAGATATGTATAACAGTGAAAAATAGAGGCGCCAAATCAGAATAAAATAAGTTAAAAATCGTCTAAAAAGAGGGGGTGGGTGGAGCCGCTCCCCTCGGTAAATGACCAAGCCAAATCCAGCCGTAAATGTTGCAGGAAATATTTATTCACAAAACAATTTGTCTCCAAATACAGTGCAACGCGTTTCACAGGCAAAACACCCGCTTCATCAGGCAATAGAAATAGGAGAACACAAATGTGGGTCAGCATAGAGCCTGAGCGCATCACCAGGGTACCATGTGCATTGCCAGAGGAATCAGTACAGGAGACTTGGGCGCAGGATACAGCCGGTATTTGGCTTATTGTGTTTTAAAAGCAACTTCCGCTCCGTCTTCTGACGGCGCTGAAGTTACTCCCTGTGCGCCAAAGTTTCCTGCGCTGGAATCACTGTGTTCGGTATCTAGAGGAGTGCAGGCATGGCTGCTACCATGGGTGCCGCCGCCACAGCACCATGGGCTGCCCCTGAGACTCAGATTTCAGATCAATTCTGTTATCTGGGAAATTTATATATGTAGGGTGCACTTTGCTTAGTGTTAAAATAGAGGACAGAGAGGGAATAAGAAGAGATCTTTCCAAAAAAGTAACTTCAGCAATATCTCAAGCCAAAACACACAGGCAACCATAACATGTAGGTGAGAAAGGATGCTGTTTTTAGATGGGATATGGGCTCTCACTGGGGGGGCGCAATTTCAGTGTTTGCCATAGGCTGTTTATTACCTACCTGCATTGCTCTGATAACTCATGTTATTCCGCACATAACTATAACAACACATTATCCCATTATTGTTCATGACACTAATAGTGTAATGGGCGATGCTATCATTTTGTAATGTAAAATTATTTTACTGGCCTTTTGTTTTTTGCATCAGACCCATTGTTATGTGATTTTTTTTTATAATACTTTAGCTATTAATTAGATTCGATAAAAAGATCAAATCTAATGAAAATGAATTGAAAACTAAGGCCCTCTTGATTGTTTTATTGATTGAACGCTGACGGTTTCAGGCCTGTTTTATACAAATTGAGCTTAGTAAATTGAAACACGGGGATGATAATGAGATGAAATCCACTGCAATTTGACCTTTACCACCCCCTACCCCCACCCCATTCACATGCATCATGCAGAAATGGGTTTTCCCAACAAAGGTTTTAACTTCTATTTTTCTCAATTGAAATGTTCCTACTATATGCTATGTCTATGTTATATTTTGAAAATGCCAACTTGAATGTGGTCCTCTTAATGGGATGGAGAAGCCTAATGCGTATTGGCTGATACACCCATAGGAATAGGGGACGGAGATGCAGCTGTTCCTTGTAGATTGTCTGAAATGAGGACGTTATAACTCCCTCCTAAGCAGGAATTGGTTTTCCTCTGGTGCTCCCGTGTGCCAGGTAAGAGTGTGCCAGCCACATTGGATGTACTTCTACTGTTCCATATCCAAGAGCTTTCTACAGGGAGGACGCCAAGTTTCCTCAAAACGTTTCTTCTTATTCCAAATACATCTCAGAGATGAAGCCAGCTCTGCTCAGCACCTGATTATGTAGCTTTATGGAGCATTGATGTATAGCCACATACAATGCATACTTAGAATAAAATAAATCTAAAAATAATGGCTCAGGAGAGGATTCGGTAATGCATGGTGTTGGTGTTGTTGAACCACTACAGCAGTACGTCTTTAATCCTTCATGTGTTAAGATGGTAGATGGGTGCTTAATCCTAGATCCGCTTAGCACTTTATTAAAACACTCATCATTTTTGTCAATATGCCATTCTTTTTTTTATTTGCATAAAGACAAACAGATAAACAGAGAATGGTGTTGACAATGCAGAGGCGGAGCGCAGAGGCTACAAAGCAGTGGGAATGTGACATGAGGGCCTTATGCATGAGAGGGTGAGCGAGTTCAAGAGAAGAAAGAGTTCATGTGCCTCGTGGTTCTGGTGGAGATGGTAATAAGGTGGTGACAGTGGTGGGAGGGGTTGTTCAGTATCTAGTATGCCCTGGACATCAATTGATTAGTGTGAAGGAGGTCCAGAGGTGGCAGGGGAGCCGATGATCCTCTCCACAGAGTTAATGACTCTTTGAAGTTTGAGCCGTTCACTTGCAGATGTGCCATTGTACCATACGACAATTGAGGAGCAGAGGATGTACTCAATGCTGGCCACGTAGAAGCAAGCCAACAGATCCCGTGGTATACTAAACTTTCTCAGTTGTCTCAGGAAGATCCGTCATTGCTGGGCTTTACTCTGGATTAAGCTGGTGTTCTCCCCACTGCAGACTGTTGTGATGGTGGTGCCCAAGAACCAAGCATTAGACTAGTGTAAATACAATTGATTTCGTATAGTCATTCGTAATTTCACATAAAATTTCACGTAATTTTGTGCTGGCTTTAGCAGTGAATAGGAAAGCCCCCATACATGCTATTGACACCAAAATCGCTACATATGTTAAGGAGAATAGTGGGTACAAGTTAAAAAAAGAAAATTCAAAAAGACAATGTAGTTTTGGAGAAAATTGATTGTTAAAATGCAAAAAAAAAAAAAAGAAGTTTTTTTTAAACTCAGAAAAATTAGTTTAAAAACCATTTTTCTTTGCATTTTTAAAATAGATTTTCGCAAAATCTACAGTCTTTTTTAAAAAAAATGTTTTGACTCGTACCCAATATCATTGCTGAACTATTTAATTCAATATGCATTTTATCAGGAATAAGAAGAAAAAAAATGGAAAAAAATTATTATTTCTCAGTTTTCAGCCATTAGGGCCCATTCACACCTGAATCGTGCGATTCCCGCTCATGGCAAACCACTAGCGGTTTTGTAAAAACCGCTACACATTTTAGCAAGTGGCAGTGTTCTCACCGCAAACCGTTACGATAACAGAAAACGCGATGCATGCATCGGTTTGCCGGCGATTTGCGTTTCGCAATTAGCAAAGCACACTAATCGCAATCGCTCCAACACCGCTGCAGTGTCCAGTGATTTTTCTGCGTTAATCATGGAGAAATCACTGGGATAAAACCCACACATTTTATTTGCCCATTTGTCCTAGTTATTACAACATTTAAATGGACACTTAAGTAAAAAAAATAAAAATAATAACTTACCTGGGGCTTCTTCCAACCCCCTGGACTGCTACTGTACCCACGAGGTCCTCCTGATCTCCTCGGGGCAGCGGCTGTGACCCCCGCAAAGCTGGGTTACTATGCACGTGCGGCCCTGAGCCTCGCACTTCCTGGTGATGCTCCCGTGGCCGGGAGAGTTCTGCACTTGCTCAGTACGCATCATGTACTACTGCACATGCTCATAACGCTCCGTGCCATGGGAGTGTGACACATGCGACGTATGTGTGCAGTAGCCACTTGCTGACGGCGATGGCCCAGCTTTGCGGATGTCACCGCCGACCGGAGAGGATCAGGAGGACGTCGTAGGCACGGTAGGAGTCTATGGGGCTGCAAGAAGCCCCAGGTAAATACATTTTTTTTTTATTTTGACTGAAGTGTCCATTTAAACGCTGTAATCGCCGGGACAAATGAGCAAATACCGGAAAAATGAGTGGGTTTTATGCACAGTAGCATATTTTATTTTAAAATGATAGTGGCTGAAAACTGAGAAATAATGATTTTTTTCTACTTTTTCCTTTATTATTACCGTTACAATGCATATAGAGTAAAATAATTCAGGCAAAAAGTACCACTCAAAGAAAGCCTAATTGGTAGTGGAAAAAAACCCAAGATATAGATAATTTCTGTTTGAGTGGAACACCACCTGTAGTGGTTAATAGTACTTTTCTTACCAACTTTTGTGTACTTTTTTAATTGTTAAATGCTGAAAAGCTATTTTAAAGAGAAGATGAATAATATCTCAGGAGATAAAGTTATTATTATTATTATTGATTTATAAACCGCCAACATATTCCGTGTCGCTGTACAAAGTAAGAAACAAACATGGGGTACATAATAATACAGACAATAATGTACTCTAATATACAAGATACATAATTAGTGACAAAATAATAATAATGGCAGTATTTGTATAGCGCCTTTCTCCTGTCGGACTCAAAGCGCTTGCGAAGCAGCCACTAGAGCGCACTCAGTAGGCAGTAGCAGTGTTAGGGAGTCTTGCCCAATGAACTCCTTACTGAATTACTGGCTTACTGAACAGGCAGAGCCGAGATTCGAACCCAGGTCTCCCATGTCAGAGGCAGAGCCCTTAAACAGTACACCATCCAGCCACTACAAAAATGATACAAAATACAGATTTGGTAATGACAGTGATAAAAGTAACATGATAAATAATATGTATAATAATTTTCAAGACACAAGACGGGGTGAGAGAGAGTTAATGACATATAGGCCATTGATACTCATTTTAATTTTAAGATCGTTTAGAAGATGATAGTATAGCTGCATGCTGAGAGCTCATATAGGTTACGCTTGTTATTTGCCTGAGGAAGCGGGTGTAATACCTGCAAAACGCGTTGCAATGGCTTGTGGAGTATACAATAAAGTTTTTTTCCCTAATACAGACAATTGGAGCCTTCATGGCGAGGTACATCCGCCACTGCCTCCCATTTTAAAACGGTTTTTAGTGAATTTCTATCTTCCTGGTGCTTGTGTTTGTAATCCTACTAGAAGACTCTCAATCTTCGAATGGTGTGTTTGCTATCTCTTGATTTTCATTACGTTCTCTTTAGGTCCAGTTTAATTAATTACTGTAAACATTTAATTATTGCCTGAGGAATCTGACTTATTGTCTGAAAGATGCTGTTGAAAATATTGAAAAAAACATACTTTTACTCAGTCAACCGTTACTTCATTAACCACCCTGACATATCGTATCTTCATCCTATCAGCAATCTCCCGGAGGAATACAAAGTTGTGTCAGCACGAGATCACATAACACTGTTGGCTCATCATCTTTTCAAAAGTGCCCAATACGTGACTGATTGTAGTGCGCACAATAATTTGTTTTTTATTTTTTTTATAATTCAAAGTGTTGGAAAATAATTTCTGTTGTTGGAAAATAATCCCTTTATTTGTATCAGTTTAAATACAGTATTACTAACATTTTCTGATGCATTGGACAGAGTACACTTGACACACCATCTAATGGGCTGTCTTTAGCCACAGGAATTCCAGGACTTCGCCTGTAGTGCCGTTGACTTGCAGGGGAGCTGCTTGGTCTCCTTACTGCTATGAAGAGACTCACCAACACTGGAGAGGGGAGGGGAGGCTAATTGTACTGGTTAGGAAAGGAGGCACATTTGGCTATCTATTAGGGAAGGGGGGGAAGTGGGCATATCTGGTTTGAGGGGACTGCTTAATGGGGCACATCAGGCTGACTAGAGGGCGTGACTTGAGGAGGTGTGGCATGTGTTAAGGGGCGGGGGGTTAGGGTACCAGAGCTTATGTGCCTATAGGCTCCTGAGCTGTAAATCCAGCCCTGCAACCCTTCCTAGTGTGGAAGAATAAAAAGTGACCTTTAGCATGAATCTTATAAAACCATTCCCAATGAATTGGATATATTTTGTGTTTTAATTTGACTGGTTGCAAAAGTTACACTTAGGTTGCTTATTCTAAGTTAATGATTTTTTTCCCCACTAAATTTTATGTAAATGGCTTTGCTAAAAATCAGTTTTTGCAAATTGCTTTGGGTATGGGGAAATGAGAGAATTAAATCAGACGCGATGTTCAAGATAAATTATTAACACAGTAAAAACATGAGTGGAAACTTAATGACTGAGACAACAGCTGTGTGGGCCTCGGCGGCCGCTCCTGTCTCATACCTGCTGATCTCTTGCTTGTCCGCACAGCAGTAGCTTCTCACAGATGGAATGACGGTAATTCTAGTGAACAGAGAGAGAGAGAGAGAGAGAGAGAGAGAGAGAGAGAGAGAGAGAGAGAGAGAGCAGACAGAATGTTCTTAGCACAGACACCACACGTAGGGCCTGATTCACAAAGCTTTTCTGCTAAATTATCTCACCTTATAAATTAACTCACAATTTATCTCTCCTTAAATGACTTAACTCGTGATTTACCGCTCCTTATCTAACTTAAAGAGAAACCGTGACCAAGAATTGACCTTCATCCCAATCAGTAGCGGATACCCCCTTTCCCATGAGAAATCTATTCCTTTTCACAAACTGATCATCAGGGGGCTCTGTATGGCTGATATTGTGGTAAAACCCCTCCCACATGGTCCTGGCAGTTTCCTGTCTGAACCTTGTTGCATTGCGGGAAATAGCTGTTACAGCTGTTTCCAACTGCCAAAAAAAGCAAGCAGCAGCTACATCACCTGCCAGCAGTAAAAATGTCACCATGTAATAAATGTCAGAATGTACATCGGGGAGAGGAAAGATTTTACAATGGGCAAACACTGACTAAATCATTTGTACATAATTATGGTAAAAATGAAGCACTTTTTTTATTACATTATTTTCACTGGAGCTCATTTTTAATTCCTGGGTTAGCTCTCCTTATCTATTTATCTCATGAATTAGCTCTCCTTATTGGTTTATCTCCTGCATTAGCACTCCTTACAGTTAAGGTGAAAAATAAGTAACCTTTGTGAATCAACCGCATAGTTCTAACTGAATAGCCAAGGTGGGGGGACTGCTAAGAAATTGAATCCAATGACTGTACCGTAAAAAATAGTAGCAGCCAATGAGAATTCACATCACAGTTCAGACCAATAAAAGTAAACTCTAACTGGTTGCTAGGGGTACAGCTCATATCGCTAGGGTACTCGAGTAATAATATTTAACCACTTGAGGACCACAGTGTTAAACTTCCCTAACGACCAGGCTCTTTTTTGCTCAGCTGGACTGTGCAGTTTTTTCAGCCTCCTGCACAGCCCAGCTAGGGAGCCCAGCGATCGACTCACCTTCTTTTTTTGTTCCTAAGGGGACATACCGCCTGAGGTGTCTGATCGCTGTGGCAGCTGTTTTTTTCTCTTTAGCCTGCATCAGGCTGTTCCACCCTCCCCTTCCCTCCTCCCCTCTGTGTACTACAATGAACAGGACGGCGATCCATCCTGTTCCGCCTCTCATAAGCATCAACCAATGAGAGGACAGCGATCCCAGCCAATCAGAGGCTGGGGATCGCCGATCTCGTACAGCACTGCCGAAGACCGCAGCACTGTATGGATGAAAACAAAGGGGATCTCTTTCCTCTTTCGTTTACAAACAGCCTGTTAGCTGCGATCGGTGGCTAGCAGGCTAATCGCGGAGCTCCGTTCCGTGAACGGGCAGGGAACGATCGTGCATGCGCGCGGCCGTTCGCTGGGAAACTGCAGCTCCAGGACTTGAGGCGGTCCTGGGGCTTTCCGCCGCGGTCATGCCCATGGGCGTGGCGCGATCGTTATGTAGTTAAAAAGACACAAATAATAATTTGAGAAATAGGATTATTAAAGAAAACTCGAGGTGGGAGGAAAAAAGTTGTATTTGGGGCTTCTTCCAGCCCCCTGCAGACTATCAGGTCCTCCTCTGTGCTTCTGATGCACTCTAGTGTGCTGTTGCCCCCTCCAAAAAATCCAGCCACTGTGCATGCACTGTCCCATCTACACACCACCTTGGTTGCACTTCCGTGGCCAGGCACGTTCTGCGCAAGCGCAGTTTAAGGCCAATTTTACACCTAGCCTGTGCATTTGCGATTCCCCCTCGCATCGCAACACACAAAATGTCATTCATATAACCCAGTGACAGAGTGGGCTGGAAGGGTTATAGGCATAGAACTGCCCCTCCCACAGCATAGAATTCTCCCACCCCCTGGGAGTGCAATCGGTGGAGGTGTGTGGATGGACTAAGCATGCGCAGAAACCATGACAAGAGTTTTGGTCGGTGATCTTTGGGGGTGTGGGGTGTTCAGCATCCAAACACCAGTTTTAGGTAGCAAGAGCAGCTCCCCCAGTATAGGTAGCCAGAGGTACCCTCCAATATTATGGTGCCCCCCACTGTAGGTAGTCAGAGGTACCCTCCAGTATTGGTAGTCAAAAGTGCCCCCACCCCCCAGAAAAGGTAGCCAGTGGTACCCCTCAGTATTAGTTAGCCTTCCAGTACGGGTTGTGAGAGGGGCCCCCAGTTTTAGGTAGCCCCAGTATAGATGGCCCCCGGTATAGGTAGCCAGAGGGGCCTCATTATTAAGTAGCATCCCCCTGTATAGGTATTCTGCCAGTATAGGTGTAATGGTCCGCTCTGCTGTCTGCACAGCCAGACAGCTTTTTGACCATTTTGTAGGTCTGAGTGCTGCAGGTCCCTGGAAAGGAGACCTGTCTTCACTCTGCAAGTTTCAGAGTTGCTCTGCTGGTGAGGAATTTGCATCCACTTGTCATGCAAATTGCTGAGCTGCTTCCTTTGATGGCATGCAGTATAAATACCTTTTGCTCCCAGAATTCCCTGCTGGTGGTCATAGATGTTTGTTCCTGCTAACTTACCTGGAGTCTCAGCCTTTGCTAATAGTTTGCTAAGATTATCTTAGAGTAATTCTTGGGGAGTGTTCCTTGCACTCCTATTTAGTGCAGTCAGGTTTGTGTTTAATTGTACTGCCTATTCTGTCTTATCTGTTGCGATTGTCTTGTCACCAGCAGCGGTCGACAGGAAATCGTTCTGTCTGTTGGGATTGCATTCGCCTTAGTGGTAGTGGTGCTCAAATACCCCTTTTTAAAATTCGAGTTTGGTCGAATTCGAATAGTAAATTATTCGAGGTCAGTCGAATATTCGAGTCGAATAATTTTTACTATTCGATTCGACCTCGGACTTCGAGCTCACTATTCGAGTCGGTATTCGAGCTGACTATTCGAATTGGCCTTAAATAGCTTCCAACACTTGTTTTGAGGGTGAATGATGCAAGAAACATCTTTTTTTCCAAGTAACAACAGCAAGTGATTATGTGGGGATGTTCCTTTAAAAAAAAAAAGGTGGAAAGAGAAGTTGTGTCCAGAATCTTCTTCTTCTTCTTCCTCTTCTTCCTCTTCTTCCTCTTCTTCCTCTTCCTCCTCTTCCTCCTCTTCCTCTTCTTCCTCTTCTTCTTCCTCTTCTTCTTCTTCCTCTTCTTCTTCTTCCTCTTCTTCTTCTTCCTCTTCTTCTTCCTCTTCTTCTTCTTCTTCCTCTTCCTCTTCTTCTTCCTCTTCTTCTTCTTCTATATCGTCTTCTTCTTCTTCACTTATTTCTCTTTTCAAATTTTTTTTAAAGAAATGCAGCTATTTTTGAGCGTAACAAATAGCTGTTGGAAGCGCCATTGTATGTGCTCCCTGGCAGTGGAAACACACAGACAGCAGGAGGTAAATTCAGCAGCAGGAGGAGGAGGATGAGTGTGTGGCAGCAGGCAGTCAATGAGGCAGGCAGCGTGACATAATAGCCCTGGTACCTAGCGGTGATACCAGGGCTGTAAATAAACATAGCAGGCAGGAGGTCCCAGACAGCGGTCGTGCAGCCCACATCGTGTCCAATACACAACTGGGACAACACAGTTTTCAACCCGGGTACCTCTGAAAAATTAAACCTTTTTTTTTTGTATGGTTTTTTGGTTTTGTTTGTAAAACAAATTACACATATATATAGCTATTTTTTGACGTAATAGCTGGTGGCAGAGTGGCAGCAGAATGTAATTCTGTGTACCCTGGCGTTGGGAAACACAGACAGACAGCAGCAGCAGCAGGAGGAATGGAGGAGTAATTATGTGAGCAGCTATTGTTTGACGTAATAGCTGGTGGAAGAGTGGCAGCAGAAGGTAATTCTGTGTACCCTGGCAGTGGGAAACACAGACAGACAGCAGCAGCAGCAGGAGGAATGGAGGAGTAGTGTGAGTGTGGCAGCAGGCAGGCAGCGTGACATAATAGCCCTGGTACCTAGCAGTGATACCAGGGCGTAAATAAACACAACAGGAGGTCCCAGACAGCGGTCGTGCAGCCCACATTGTGTCCAATACACAACTGGGACAACACAGTTTTCAACCCGGGCACCTCAGAAAAATTAAACCTTTTTTTTTTTTTTTTTAATGGTTTTGTAGTTTTGGTTTTACAACCAATTACACAGATATAGCTATTTTTTGAAGTAATAGCTGGTGGCAGAGTGGCAGCAGAAGGTAAATCTGTGTACCCTGACAGTGGGAAACACAGACAGACAGCAGAAGGGCAGTACACAGCAGCCCACTGTAGGTGTAAAATGTGTGGCTGCAGGCGACGTAATAGTCAAAGTGAACCAGGCTGGCTTAGTGAGCAGGAGCCAGGAGGTGGTAAAGGGTGGTAAGGCCATTAACGATGGTTCTTCAGTTCATGTCCCCCTCTCGCCAACAACAGGGGCCAGGAACTCGCCTTCCACCCACGCCTGGTTCATCTTGAGAAACGTCAGTCTGTCCACAGACTTGTGAGACAGACGTGAGCGTTTCTCGGTGACCACGCCACCAGCTGCACTGAAGCAGTGCTCGGACAGCACGCTGGAAGGGGGGCAGGACAGCACTTCCAGGGCGTACTGCGCCAGCTCGCTCCAGATCTCCAGGCGCTTGACCCAATACTCCATGGGATCAACAGGGGCATCGCTGTCAAGCCCGCTGTAGGACCCCATGTAGTCAGCCACCATGCGGGTCAGGCGCTGGCTGTGACCGGAGGAGGATGCTGCATCATGCACCTCCTCTCTAGTCACTGCTGCGGAGCCTCTACAGTCCTGTAGAGCTCGTTGCTGAGAGACAGCAGGTCTGTGGGGCGCTTGCTGCTGGATGCAGGCACCTGCTGCTGCCTCTGTGCTGGCTGGACAGTGGGGGTGGAAGGCTGGGGGAAGGCTTCCTCCAAGCGCTCAACAAGGGCCTGCTGCAAGCTCCTTATTTGTTGCGCTGGGTCTCCTCCTGCAGGCGGCAGGAACTGGCTCAACTTCCCCTTGAGGCGTGGGTCCAACATCATGCTGATCCAGATGTCCTCCCTCTGCTTCATCTGGATCACCCTGGGGTCCTTGCGCAGGCACGTCAGCATGTGCGCTGCCATTGGGAAGAGGCGGGCCACGTCTGCTGGCACATCGACGGCAGTGCTGTCCTCCTCATCCTCCTCCTCTGCCGCCTCATCCTCTCTCCACCCCCGCACCAACTCAGCTGCGCTGTGCTGATCCCCCTCATCAGCAGCAAGGTCAGGGACCTCCACCAAGTCCTCCTCCTCCTCCTCCCCCTCAGAGGTGGACTGTGCAGCTGCTTGCCGCTCCTGCTGGTCCAAGGCTGCCGCTCCCTGTTCCAGCAAAGCATCGAGGGCCCTGTTCAGCAGACAAACCAGGGGCACCCACTCGCAGACCATAGCATGGTCCCTGCTCACCATGTTAGTGGCCTGCAGAAAGGGAGCCAGCACTAAGCACACCTGCTGCATGTGCCTCCAGTCATCATCGGGGACAATGGACGGGATGTTGCTGGTCTTGTCCCTTCTCTGAGCGGCGGAAACAGTGGCCAGGGCAAGGTACTGGTTGACAGCGTGCTTCTGTTTAACCAGACGCTCCAACATCGCCAGGGTGGAGTTCCAGCGAGTCGGAACGTCAAGGATCAGCCGATGGCGTGGCAGCTCCAGCTCCTTTTGCACGTCTTCCAGGCTCGCACAGGCTGCAGCCGAGCGCCGGAAGTGACGCACAACGTTCCTTGCCGTTTCCAGCAGTTCGCCCATCCCCTGGTAGGTGCGCAAGAACTTCTGCACCACCAGGTTCAGCACGTGGGCAAGACAGGGGATGTGGGTCAGGTTTCCCCTGTCTATTGCGGCAACCAGATTGGCCCCATTGTCGGCCACCACCTCTCCGACTCTGAGGCCTCTGGGGGTCAGCCAAATCCTCTCCTGCTCCTGGAGTTTGGCCAACACATGGGTTGCCGTCAGCTTGGTCTTCCCAAGGCTGACCAAGTGCAGCAGCGCTTGGCAGTGGCGGGCCTTCACGCTGCTGCTGAGGCGGGGGGTTTGGCCAGGTGTGCCGGAGGATGGCAGAGGATCGGAGGAACCTGCTGCAGTTCCCCCGACCCTGCGGGGTGGCACCACCCACTGTGTTGCTGCTGCTGCTGTGCCCGCTGCTGCTCTCCCATCCTCACCCCCTTCCACCAAGCTGACCCAGTGGCCAGTGAAGGACAGGTAGCGGCCTGTCCCGAAGCGGCTGCTCCAGGAGTCCATGGTGACGTGGACCCTTTCACCAACCGCGTGCTCCAGCCCTCGCTCCACATTGGCCATCACAAAGCGGTGCAGTGCAGAAATGGCCTTGCGGGCGAAGAAGTGTCTGCTGGGGAGCTGCCAGTCTGGGGCTGCGCAAGCAAGCAGCGCACGAATGTCGCTCCCCTCCTGCACGAGCGTGTACGGCAGGAGTTGGGAGCACATGGCCCGTGCCAGCAAGTCGTTCAGCTGACGCACTCGACGGCTGCTGGGAGGCAGAGCCCTAACCACCCCCTGGAAGGACTCGCTCAAAAGGCTCTGGCGTGGCCTTTTGCTGGCAGGGAATCAGCAGACACAGCAGAGGAGGCCACTGAGGACTGGCTGCCAGAACAGGCCTCAGTGTCGGCGGCAGGAGTTGCAGAGGGGGGAGGAGCAGTGCGTTTCCGCACTCCTGCTGGTGCTGCTGGAGGAGCAGGAGGGCGGGTGGCTGCTGTTGCTGCTGCTGCTGCTGAAGGCTGTGCAGTGATGGGTGTGGTGCCACTGCCAGCACCAGATGCCTTCAGCCTCTGGAACTCCTCATGCTGGTGGAAATGTTTCGCAGCAAAGTGGTTGATGAGCGAGCTGGTGCTGAACTTTAAGGGGTCTGCACCTCTGCTCAACTTCCGCTGACAGTGGTTGCAAGTGGCGTACTTGCTGTACACTGTGGGCATGGTGAAAAAGCGCCAGATTGGTGACAAAAACAACCCCCTACGGCTTGGAACCGCTGCTGCCTGTCTCCCTGTGGTGGTTGGGGGGGGGGGCTTGGGTGCGGCTGGTGGTGGTACTGGCAGATGCTGCTGCTGCTGCTGCTGAGCCTGAGACACCAGCAGGCTGGGGGACCTGCCTACTGCTGCCAATGCTTGCAATGATGCGCCTCCTTGCAAGGCCCACAAGCGCATCCTCCTCCTCAGAGCTGCTGATGACGACATCCCCTGGAGCTGGTGGCACCCAGTCTCTGTCTGTCACCGTGTCATCATCATCCTCCCCCTCCTGAAACATGTCCTGCTGGGATGATGACCCCCCAAACTCCTCTCCTGATGCATGGATGGGCTGCTTGACTGTCGCCACAGTCTTGCTGTCCAATCCCTCATCCCCCAAAGTGCCCATCAGCATCTCCTCCTCCAAATCGCCAACAACAGCAACAGCAGACAATTGACTCATCATGCCTGGGGTCAAAAGAGTGCTGAGTGACAGGTCGGCGACTGACGGTGAACTGGCCTCCTCCCCAGGCCCTGCTGGGCGGCTGCTGCGAACAGGGGTGGTGGTGGTGGTGGTGGTGAGGGTGGAGGCCTCGGATGCAGAGCTGATGGCGGGCTGCTCATCCTCCGTCATCAGTTGCACCACAGTGTCTGCATCCTTTTCCTCAATGGGACGTTTCCGACCCGGCTGGAGGAAAATCGGAGCAGGTGCTACACGCTGCTGCTGCTGTGTCTCTGCAGCGTGAGTTGCAGATGCTCCTGCTGGGCGGCGCCGAAGGCGTCCACGGCCAGTGGCTATAGGAGGAATGTTAGCCACTGACGCTGCTGCTGCTGCTGCGGAACTGTGCATGGTGGCGTGGCCGCGCCCGCGGCTTGCCACAATGCTGCTCCCTCTCCTCCTGATTCCCTTGCTGCCCTTCCCCTGACCGCGCTGGCTGCCACTTCCAGACATCTTCGATGTTTTGGGCGTAAACACAAAAGTTTTTTAAAAGGGCGGGTGAAAAGTGGGGTACTTTAATGGAGTGGGTTGGTGGGCGAGGTGACTGAGTGAGTGTCTAGTACAGTAAGTAAGTAGTAACAGAGTCAGTAAGTACAACTAGAAGTTACAATAATCAGTAGTAATAATCACAAGGAAATAGAGTGTGTGTACACAGACAGTGAGTGAGTGCACGCACACGCAGGAGCTAGCCTATGAACAGTGACTGAGTGTCCCTACTAGTACAGTAAGTAGTAACAGTAAGTACAACCAGAAATTACAATAATCAATCAGTAATCAGAAGAAAATAGAGTGTGTGTACAGTACACAGACAGTGAGTGCACGCACACGCAGGAGCTAGTAGCCTATGAACAGTGACAGTGAGTGTCCTAGTACAGTTACAGTATATAACTATTCAGAAGGAAATAGAGTGTGTGTACACTACAGTACACAGACAGTGAGTGCACGCACACGCAGGAGCTAGTAGCCTATGAACAGTGTCAGTGAGTAAGTGTCCTAGTACAGTTACAGTATATAACTATTCAGAAGGAAATAGAGTGTGTGTACACTACAGTACACAGACAGTGAGTGCACGCACACGCAGGAGCTAGTAGCCTATGAACAGTGTCAGTGAGTGAGTGTCCTAGTACAGTTACAGTATATAACTATTCAGAAGGAAATAGAGTGTGTGTACAGTACACAGACAGTGAGTGTACGCACACGCAGGAGCTAGTAGCCTATGAACAGTGACTGAGTAAGTGTCCTAGTACAGTTACAGTATATAACTACAATACAAAATACAATCAATCAGTACTAAAGGACAGCAGAAATACTGGTATAGATGAGAAATAAACAGAGGACAGGAGAGAACAGCTGCCCACACAGGCAAGGCCCTGTGGCCTAAAGCTGTAAGCCTGCAGCAGCTGTCTGAGTCTCTCTCTATGTAACACAAAAGCTACTAACTAAAATACAATGTCTATCTAACTAACAACAATATAGGTGTATATAGGAGGTGTATGTGAGCAAAAACGCTAGGTAAAATGACCACAATAAAGCTCTTGCTAAGCCAATGCACAAAGGAGCAAATCTCTCTCTGTGCAAAGTCGGGCAAGGACGGAGAAACGGAACATGGCGGCCGCTATTTATAGGGTAAGGGCTGGCCAGGGTCCCCCTCAGTGATTGGCCGCCGTCAGAGGGCCTGGGAGCCCTCTGATTGGCTCTAAGGACATCAATCTGGGCTATGACGCTATTCGAGCTCGGTATTCGAGCTCGAATAGCGCTGTTAGCTCGAATAGCGCGAATAGTGAATGGGCTATTCGAGTTCACTCGAATAGCCCATTTGAATAGCTCCAGCTATTCGGAGCTCGAATACCGAGCTCGAATAGCTGAAAAAGAGCTCGAATATTCGAGCTACTCGAATATTCGAGCACTGCTGAGCACCACTGCTTAGTGGTAGTGGAGGTGGTTCCTTCTGTACTCTGTCTTAGGGGTGCAAGCCAGAGCAGCGGTTGCTACTGGTTGCTCCGTCTGTCTGTCTGGATCGCATCCGCCCTAGCGGTAGTGGCGGTGGTTCCTTCTATACTCTGTCTGGGAGTTTGGGCCAGAGCAGCGGTTGCTACTGGTTGCTCCGTCTGTCTGTCTGTCTGTCTGGATCGCATTCGCCCTAGCAGTAGTGGTTCCTTCTGTACTCTGTCTCGGAGTGTGGGCCAGAGCTGCAGTTGCTACTAGAGATGGGCCGAACGGTTCGCCGGTGAACGGTTCCACGCGAACTTCGGTGGTTCGCGTTCGCGTCCCGCTGGCGAACCTTTGCGGAAGTTCGGTTCGCCCCATAATGCACCTTGAGGGTCAACTTTGACCCTCTACATCACAGTCAGCAGGCCCAGTGTAGCCAATTAGGCTACACTAGCCCCTGGAGCCCCACCCCCCCTTATATAAGGCAGGCAGCGGCGGCCATTACGGTCACTCGTGTGCTGCCTGCGTTAGTGAGAGTAGGGCGAGCTGCTGCAGACTGTCTCTCAGGGAAAGATTAGTTAGGCTTAACTTGTTCCTGGCTGGCTGCATACCTGTTCTGTGAACCCACCACTGCATACCTGTACTGTGAACCCACCACTGCATACCTGTTCAGTGAACCTGCCACTGCATACCTGTGCTGTGAACCCACCACTGCATACCTGTTCTGTGAACCCGCCACTGTATACCTGTTCTGTTCAGTGAACCCGCCACTGTATACCTGTTCAGTGAACCCGCTACTGCATACCTGTTGTGTTCAGTGAACCCGCCACTGTATACCTGTACTGTTCAGTGAACCCGCCACTGCATACCTGTTCAGTGAACCCGCCACTGCATACCTGTTGTGTTCAGTGAACCCGCCACTGTATACCTGTTCTGTTCAGTGAACCCGCCACTGTATACCTGTTCAGTGAACCCGCCACTGCATACCTGTTCTGTTCAGTGAACCCGCCACTGTATATCTGTTCAGTGAACCCGCCACTGCATACCTGTTGTGTTCAGTGAACCCGCCACTGTACACCTGTACTGTTCAGTGAACCCGCCACTGCAATTACACTACCTGATTGATGTATACACATGCAAGATGTTTTAAAGCACTTTAGGCCTGTCATTTAGCATTCAATGTGATGTCTGCCCTTAAAACGCTGCTTTGCGTCAAATCCAGATTTTTCCCCGGGACTTTTGGCATGTATCCCACTCCGCCATGCCCCCCTCCAGGTGTTAGACCCCTTGAAACATCTTTTCCATCAGTTTTGTGGCCAGCATAATTATTTTTTTTTTCAAAGTTCGCATCCCCATTGAAGTCTATTGCGGTTCGCGAACTTTAACGCGAACCGAACGTTACGCGAAAGTTCGCGAACCCGGTTCGCGAACCTAAAATCGGAGGTTCGGCCCATCTCTAGTTGCTACTGGATGCTCCTTCTGTCTGTCTTGTCTGGAACGAACGCTTGCTGTAGGCTCGGTGGGGTAACCGTTTAGCAAGCGTTCGCGTTCTCTATTCATTTTCGTGTTACGTTGATTAGTCAGGGTTGGCGCGTTTTGTCTCTGTTGCGCTTTTTGTGTGGAGACCATGCCATTAGCGGGTTTTGACGCTGTTGCGCTTTTCGTGCGGCGACTTCGCTTAGCGAGTGCGTTTGTTATTTTCCTTGGCGTTCTGATCATTGTTTGCTGTGTCTTTCTTTTTACACTTATGCTCTGTTTTTACTCGGTCTTGTGTCACTGTTGGCAATCGCCATTCTTGCGGTTGCGTTCCCGCTTGGTTTCCGCTGTTGTGTGTTCGCTGTCGCCGGGTGGCGACTAGATTGGTGGACACACATACATTCTGTCTCTGTGCTCACTTTTCCTCTACAGGTGCTTTGCACCACAGCTGGGTTCTGTTATTTTATACGCTTGTGGAGGATTTCCGCAATATGGATAGCCAGTATACAGTAGATAACGTGTTGTAAAATACCCCCCCCTCCCCCCCAATGCAGAGTAGCACAAGTAGAAGGAACCTTTGTGGTAACTAACCTCCTCAGATTCCACCAGTGATCTACCTTCCGCCACAGTTAATGATTTCAGCGGTGTCTCTACAAGTAACCCGTTGGCTGGTGTAGTCACTGAGATTGGGGAGACCTGGAGAAAGTAGATCACTAGTGAAGCCTGGAGAGTTAAGTTCTCTCCTCTGCATCTCAGGTGGCCCACTGCAGGTCTCCATGAGGCCTGCCACGAACCTCCTTATTGCCACCAACCATGACACCAGGTTCATTTTGGCTATGGGTCCCATTGCAGCCTGCTATGGGTGCTAAGGTGATCCCTATGCCACTGGCTATAAGGCTGGAATCCCTCACTTAAAGAAAACCTGAACTGAAAATTAAAAGTCCAAATAAACATACACAACTCATACTTACCTCCCGTGTAGTCTACTCTTCAGTCTCTTTCTTCTGTCCCGCGTCCTGTTTGTTCACTGTGATCAAGGGAATTTTCCGCCCTCCATTTTTAAAATGGCCATTACCCATAACAGCTTTCTGGTCAGCACACAGTTAAACTGTAACATCGCTCACTTGAGCCATAGGGAAGCATGAACATTACCTAGTAGTGATGGGCCGAACCGTTCGCCTGGCGAACCTCTCTGGGCCTCTTACTACTTCCGGGTCGCAATGACCCGGAGTAGTACGCCTGCGCTGCCCGGCGGAGCGCGTCCTAGATCGCGCTCCTGTTGCCGGGCACTCTCTGCGCATGAGCGTGACGTCACTCATGACGTCACGCACATGCGCAGAGAGTGCCCGGCAACAGGAGCGCGATCTAGGACGCGCTCCGCCGGGCAGCGCAGGCGTACTACTCCGGGTCATTGCGACCCGGAAGTAGTAAGAGGCCCATGGATTTAGAGATGTTCGCCGGCGAACGGTTCGGGAACCGTTCACCACATCTCTATTACCTAGTACATCAGTTTTCTTCTCAGCTATAACTGACAGCAACTGATATTTTACTGACAGCAACTGATATATTTCAGATCTGACAAAATATTGTCAGAACTGGAAGGGATTATTGTCAGAAGAAAATGGTGAGCTTCTGAGAGGAACTGATGGCAAGGCAGTGGCGGACATACGGCCGTGCAGGCCGTGCCGCCGCACGAGGGCCCCTGAAGTTCCGTTTTCTTCAGGGGCCCATTAAAGGGAAGGTTCAGGGAAACCTGTAAAAAAATAAAAATCCCTATCCACTTACCTGGGGCTTCCTCCAGCCCGTGGCAGGCAGGAGGTGCCCTCGCCGCCGCTCCAGAGGCTTCCGGTCGTCTTCGGTGGCCGACCCGACCTGGCCAGTCCGGCTGCCAGGTCGGGCTCTTCTGCGCTCCAAGGACGGGCTCTTCTGCGTCCCACGCGGGCGCGCTGACGTCATCGGACGTCCTCCGGGCTGTACTGCGCAGAAGAGCCCGACCTGGCAGCCGGACTGGCCAGGTCGGGTCGGCCACCGAAGACGACCGGAAGCCTCTGGAGCGGCGGCGAGGGCACCTCCTGCCTGCCACAGGCTGGAGGAAGCTCCAGGTAAGTGGATAGGGATTTTTATTTTTTTTACAGGTTTCCCTGAACCTTCCCTTTAAGTATTTTTTTTTTAATATATTTTTTTTATTATTTTTTTCCCCCGGGGGGCCCCGACTCCTATCCTCCCTCCCTCACCTCGGGGGGCCCCCCCCTCCCGGTATGCGCGGTGGGAGAGCGGCAAACCTGGGTCTCCAGGCATGCGCTAGAGGGCTCAGCCGATTGGTCTCCAATATGTCGACAGAGTTGGAGACATATTGGAGACCAAGCGGCTGAGCCTCTAGCGTCTGCCTGGAGAGCCCTGAAGACTTCCTGTGTTTGCCGCTCTCCCGCCGTGCATATCGGGAGGGGGGCCCCCCTGAGGTGAGAAAGGAAGGGAGGGAGGGAGGATAGGACTCGGGGCCCCCACCCGGATAGCTACTCAAAGGGCTACCTGCCTACCCACCCGGCTACCTAACCACCTACCCACCCGGCTACCTACCCACCCACTAGGCTTCCTACCTACCTACCCACTGACTACCTAACCACCCACCAGGCTTCCTACCTACCTACCCACCCAGCTACCTAACCACCTAGCCACCCGGGTACCTACCCACCCACCAGGCTTCCTACCTACCCACCCGGCTACCTACCCACCCACCAGGCTTCCTACCTAACCACCCACCCGGCTACCTACCCACCAGGCTACCTAACCACCTACCCACCCAGCTACCTACCCACCCACCAGGCTACCTACCCACCCGGCTACCTACCTACCTACCCACCCTGCTACCTAACCACCTACCCACCCGGCTACCTACCCACCCACCAGGCTTCCTACCTATCCACCCACCAGGCTTCCTACCTACCTACCCACCCGGCTACCTACCCACCCACCAGGCTTCTTACCTACCCACCCGGCTACCTACCCACCCACCAGGCTTCCTACCTACCTACCCACCCGGCTACCTACCTAACCACCCACCCGGCTACCTACCGGGCTAGTTACCAACCCACCCACCAGGCTACCTACCCACCCACCCGGCTACCCACCCACCAGGCTACCTACCTACCCACCTACCGGGATAGTTACCAACCCACCCACCAGGCTACCTACCCACCAGGCTACCTACCCACCCACCCACCAGGCTACCAACCCACCCACCCACCAGGCTACCAACCCACCCACCCACTCACCCACCCACCAGGCTACCTATCCACCCAACCACCCATGGGAGCTGCGCGCCGGATGGAGGCTGGGACAGGAGGTCTGCTGCTGCAGGTGAGTAAATGTTTTTGTTTTTTTATTTATATTAGCAGGTGTATGTTCTGGGCAGGTCTGCCACATGATTGCATGTATTTTCTGCGCAAATCTGCCGACATGATTGCATGTATTTTCTCGGCATATCTGCCGACATGATTGCACTTATTTTCTGGGCATATCTGCCGACTTGATTGCACGTATTTTCTGGGCATATCTGCCGACTTGATTGCACATATTTTCTGGGCATATCTGCCGACATGATTGCACGTATTTTCTGGGCATATCTGCCGACATGATTGCATGTATTTTCTGGGCATATCTGCCGACTTGATTGCATGTATTTTCTGGGCATATCTGCCGACATGATTGCACGTATTTTCTGGGCATATCTGCCGACATGATTGCACGTATTTTCTGGGCATATCTGCCGACATAATTGCACGTATTTTCTGGGCATATCTGCCGACATAATTGCACGTATTTTCTGGGCATATCTGCCGACTTGATTGCACGTATTTTCTGGGCATATCTGGCGAAATGATTGCACGTATTTTCTGGGCATATCTGCCGAAATGATGTGTATTTTCTTGAGAAAACCTGCACAATTATGTGAATTTTCTGGGGAAAGGGTCACCAAAACTTGGGCCCACTGTCTTTGCGTTGCACTTTTCAAGGGAACCTGAGGTGAGAATAATCTTGAGGCTGCCATATTTCTCTCCTTTTAAGCAATACCAGTTGCCTGGCTGCCGTGCTGGTCCTCTGCCTCTTATTCTTTCAACCATAGACCCTGAACAAGCATGCAGCAGGTCAGGGGTTTCTGACAATATTGTCAGAACTGAGAAGATTAGCTGCATGCTTGTTGCTGGTGTAATTCAGTTTTGTACTGCAGCCAAATAGATCAGCAGGGCCGCCAGGCAACTAGTATTGTTTAAAAGGAAATAAACCCTCACCCCAGGTTCGCTTTAAGTTACAGTTAGCCCCGCCCTCACCCGGTCATTGCCATGCCCATTTTTCCGCAGGTTCTATCCACACCTATTTAGGTTGTAGCCACGCCCATATTTTGACGCGGCGCACTACTCGCGCCGCAGGTCGTGGGGGGCCCACAATTACAATTTTGCACAGGGGCCCACTGCTGGCTGTGTCTGCCACTGTGGCAAGGTAACTATGTAATGTTCATTTGAAGTTACGTCACGTGTTTATTTTAAATATGTTTACTCAGTACAGGTTTTCTTTAAGCAGTGTTGGAAGAACATCAGTGGGATTTTGTAAAAACTGTACTTCAAAAAGACAAAGATTTGACGATATGTATCATCAAAAAAATGCCTGTACATAAGCTGCTGATTATAAATAAAGTATTGCTATTAGTTGCAGCTATTTGTATAATACTAGGGAACAAGTCCACACATTGACTCATCATGACTTTACACATTACCAGAAGTAATGTAGAGGTCTTCATCATGAGGTCCTCTATTAATACAAAGTGAATCGGGAGCTGAGACACGGTCACGCACCTTCCTCTATATCGTATGTTGGAGAGAATGATTACAAAGAATAGAATGACAACAGGTAGGGCGCTGAATGAAACATGACAAGACCTGGCTTATCCAAACACCAAGACCTGCTAACGAGATACAATGAAGCATTGGTTGAAAGCTTCAACTGGAGGAGGCATCCCATCAACCTGGATTAGGCATTAATGTTGGGTAAACTGAGGATATGGTCATAACATGTCATAGTGACACATAACAAGTTTTGCATTTTAATTACACAAACATGTCAATAATGCAGAGTATGGAAGAGTGGCCCCAGCTTCAAAATCACTGAGATGTGCCATCTCTGGATTAAATGAAGATATCTAAAAGACACAAGAATGCCCAGGTAATAGAAGTTATTTTAGCCGTCAACAGCATCTACTATACCTTATCATATCCTCCTGGCACATATACTGTAGATAGTCAATGACAAGCTCATTTATCTGTCTTACAACCAAATTTAATGCAATTTTGATGGTTAAAGTTGACATGTTTGTGTAATTAAAATTCAAAATTTGGTTCCAAATTCTTTCAATCAGAACCGGAATATTTTCACACATTTGCACCATGGCAGGGAGCGTTAACTTCCCCTTGATGTTGCTTCTGGATTATTGATTATTGATTATTATATTGATTATTGATTATTATAATATTATTGATTATTTGGTGGAGAGTTAGAGTTCGGCACATATTAAGGGGAGTTAGGGGTAGGCATTAGGTGGGGGTTAGGGTAAGTATTAGGTGAGGGGCAAGGGTTATGCACATACAGGGGGTTAAGGTTAAGAATTAGGTGGGGGATTAGGCAGATGGGGGGGGATTTGGCCCTTAGGTCAGGGGTTAGGGTAAGGATTAGTTGAGGGCTAGTCAGATGGGGTGTCAGGCCTTAGGTCGGGAGTTACGGTAAGGCACTTATAGTGAAGGGTTCAATTGAGAATGAATGCCGGATACTGGAAAGTAAAATATCAGTAAATACAATTTTGCTATTTTTTTTTTACTATCAGCGGCACTACCCGGCACCCAAATTAGGTGGCAGCCCCCCAATATGTACAGAAGCCACAGACCGCAAAACTGGCATATTTTTTCTGTAGACCAGCCTGTTAAAGACCAGCCTGTTAAATAATTCAAGTACCTTATAAACATGGTTGGAAGAACGCATCCAAGTCATTCAACTCTGAATCTATATGGTGCTTCAAAGCAGTTTTAACTCAAAATGCAAATATATAGACAAGACACGCGCTCTATAGGACACGTTCATTAGACAGTAGCAGTGTTGGAGAGTCTTGCCCAAGCTCTCCTACTGAACAGGTGCAACTTACTAAACAGGAAGAGCTGAGATTTAAGCCCAGGTTCCCTGTGTCAGAGGCAGAACCCTTAAATAGTACATTATCCAGCCAATGTACAACTAGCATGCGCTGTAACTAATCAGCACTGGGAGTGCAGCTAATACTTTGGAACTGATGATAATATTTGGACACACCTATCTATATGCAAACCATCCGCTGGGGATTCATATTGCTTGTCCTTGAATCGGTGATGAACCTACTGTATATATGCCATGCTGGCTGCCTGCGGAGCTACACCTGCTGCTGGATCATTTGCATATACTGTACATGCCTATCATCTTTGCCTCCTTCAAATGCTATTCTTTGTTACTAAGCCTTTTCTATCAGCATACACCTATGATTGTCTAACTTTATACTATATTTCTTACTGCTTACAGTATGTATGCCAGAGGTTGTGCCCTACAGATTACCCCCTGTCTAGATTATTCCGTGTTTCCAGGTATTTCATATCAGTCTGCAAAGCCCCCTTAAGTGCTAAGAGCCTCAAATTTGGAGAATATATTAAGGAGATCAGAAGGAATAAGAGGAAATTTTTTTTTTTCAAATAGACCTTATAGTTTTTGAGAAAATCGATATTAAAGTTTCAAAGGAAAAATATATACATTTAAAAACCCGCCGACTTTAACGGTTAATAGCAAAGCCTGCTTAAAATTTAGGAACACCAAATTCACAGGGTATATTAAGGGGATCAGTGGGAATAAGAGGAAAATTTTTTTTTTCAAAAAGACCTTATAGTTTTTGAGAAAATCGATTTTTAAGTTTCAAGGGCGAAAATGTCTTTTAAATGCGGAAAATGTCAGTTTTTTTTGCACAGGTAACAATAGTGTTTTATTTTCATAGATTCCCCCAAGTGGGAAGAGTTTTACTTACTTCGTTCTGAGTGTGGGAAATATAAAAAAAAAACGACGTGGGGTCCCCCCTCCCAGACCTCTTTAACCCCTTGTCCCCCATGCAGACTGGGATAGCCAGAATGCGGAGCACCCTGACTATACCAGCCCGCATGGTCCATGGATTGGGGGGTCTCGGAAGGGGAGGGGCAGCCAAGCTTTCCCCTCCCCCTCCGAGCCCTTGTCCAATCCAAGGACAAGGGGCTCTTCTCCACCTCCGATGGGCGGTGGAGGTGGAGGCCGCGATTTCCTGGGGAGGGGTTCATGGTGGCATCTGGGAGTCCCCTTTAAAAAGGGGTCCCCCAGATGCCCACCCCCCTCCCAGGAGAAATGAGTATAGAGGTACTTGTAGTACCCCTTACCCATTTCCTTTAAGAGTTAAAAGTAAATAAACACACAAACACATAGAAAAAGTATTTTAATTGAACAAAAAACATAACCACGAAAAAAGTCCTTTAATATTCTTGATTAACCATTAATACTTACCTGTCCCTTTAAAAGCCAGTTCCCACGCAATATCCCAGGGGACTCCCAGATGCCACCATGAACCCCTCCCCAGGAAATCGCGGCCTCCACCTCCACCGCCCATCGGAGGTGGAGAAGAGCCCCTTGTCCTTGGATTGGACAAGGGCTCGGAGGAGGAGGGGAAAGCTTGGCTGCCCCTCCCCTTCCGAGACCCCCCAATCCATGGACCATGCGGGCTGGTATAGTCAGGGTGCGGAGCCCCACGCGGCCGGTGCTCCGCATTCTGGCTATCCCAGTCTGCATGGGGGACAAGGGGTTAAAGAGGTCTGGGAGGGGGGACCCCACGTCGTTTTTTTTTTATATTTCCCACACTCAGAACGAAGTAAAACTCTTCCCACTTGGGGGAATCTATGAAAATAAAACACTATTGTTACCTGTGCAAAAAAAACTGACATTTTCCGCATTTAAAAGACATTTTTCGCCCTTGAAACTTAAAAATTGATTTTCTCAAAAACTATAAGGTCTTTTTGAAAAAAATTTTTTTCCTCTTATTCCCACTGATCCCCTTAATATACCCTGTGAATTTGGTGTTCCTAAATTTTAAGCAGGCTTTGCTATTAACCGTTAAAGTCGGCGGGTTTTTAAATGTATATATTTTTCCTTTGAAACTTTAACATCGATTTTCTCAAAAACTATAAGGTCTTTTTGAAAAAAAAAATTTTCCTCTTATTCCTTCTGATCTCCTTAATATATTCTCCAAATTTGAGGCTCTTAGCACTTAAGGGGGCTTTGCTATTAACCCTTAAAGTCGGCGGCTACCTAACATTGATCCATGCGTCAACTTTTCCGCTTGGCAGCATGACCTTACGCATTAATTGCTAGTAGGATTTTACGCGTAAGCCTATAACGTAATAACCTTAATTACGGTATACTTACGCGTAATTGCGTAAGTGCTATGCGTAATTATAGACATGTACCGAAATTGAATGTCTATGCCGTAAGCGTAATTTCGTAATGCGTAATAGCGTAAAATTACGCGTAATGATCCGTAAGCGTAGCTTTCTCCATTACGACCAGCACTGGTCCTGCTCGGTGCTCCAGGTCCTGCTGGATACTGGATGGTCGCTCTCCTGTAGTCCTGCTCAGTCCTCCAGGTCCTGCTGGATACTGGATGGTCGCTCTCCTGTAGTCCTGCTCGGTACTCCAGGTCCTGCTGGATACTGGATGGTCGCTCTCCTGTAGTCCTGCTCAGTACTCCAGGTCCTGCTGGATACTGGAGGGTCACTCTCCTGTAGTCCCGCTCGGTACTCCAGGTCCTGCTGGATACTGGATCTTCGCTCTCCTGTAGCCCTGCTCAGTACTCCAGGTGCTGCTGGATACTGGATGGTCGCTCTCCTGTAGCCCTGCTCAGCACTCTAGGTCCTGCTGGATACTGGATGGTCGCTCTCCTGTAGCCCTGCTCGGTACTCCAGGTCCTGCTGGATACTGCATGGTCGCTCTCCTGTAGTCCTTCTCGGTACTCCAGGTCCTGCTGGATACTGGATGGTCACTCTCCTGTAGTCCTGCTCAGTACTCCAGGTGCTGCTGGATACTGGATGGTCGCTCTCATGTAGCCCTGCTCGGTACTCCAGGTCCTGCTGGATACTGGATGGTCGCTCTCCTGTAGTCCTGCTCAGTACTCCAGGTCCTGCTGGATACTGGAGGGTCACTCTCCTGTAGTCCCGCTCGGTACTCCAGGTACTGCTGGATACTGGATCTTCGCTCTCCTGTAGCCCTGCTCAGTACTCCAGGTGCTGCTGGATACTGGATGGTCGCTCTCCTGTAGCCCTGCTCAGCACTCTAGGTCCTGCTGGATACTGGATGGTCGCTCTCCTGTAGCCCTGCTCGGTACTCCAGGTCCTGCTGGATACTGGATGGTCGCTCTCCTGTAGTCCTTCTCGGTACTCCAGGTCCTGCTGGATACTGGATGGTCACTCTCCTGTAGTCCTGCTCAGTACTCCAGGTGCTGCTGGATACTGGATGGTCGCTCTCATGTAGCCCTGCTCGGTACTCCAGGTCCTGCTGGATACTGGATGGTCGCTCTCGCGTAGTCCTGCTCGGTACTCCAGGTCCTGCTGGATACTGGATGGTCACTCTCCTGTAGTCTACTCGGTACTCCAGGTCCTGCTGGATACTGGATGGTCGCTCTCCTGTAGTCCTGCTCAGTACTCCAGGTCCTGCTGGATACTGGAGGGTCACTCTCCTGTAGTCCTGCTCGGTACTCCAGGTCCTGCTGGATACTGGATGGTCGCTCTCCTGTAGCCCTGCTCAGTACTCCAGGTGCTGCTGGATACTGGATGGTCGCTCTCCTGTAGCCCTGCTCGGTACTCCAGGTCCTGCTGGATACTGGATGGTCGCTCTCCTGTAGCCCTGCTCGGTACTCCAGGTCCTGCTGGATACTGGATGGTCGCTCTCCTGTAGTCCTGCTCGGTACTCCAGGTCCTGCTGGATACTGGATGGTCGCTCTCCTGTAGTCCTGCTCAGTACTCCAGGTGCTGCTGGATACTGGATGGTCGCTCTCCTGTAGCCCTGCTCGGTACTCCAGGTCCTGCTGGATACTGGATGGTTGCTCTCCTGTAGCCCTGCTCGGTACTCCAGGTCCTGCTGGGTACTGGATGGTCGCTCTCCTGTAGCCCTGCTCGGTACTCCAGGTCCTGCTGGATACTGGATGGTCGCTCTCGCGTAGTCCTGCTCGGTACTCTAGGTCCTGCTGGGTACTGGACGGTCGCTCTCCTGTAGCCCTGCTCCGTACTCCAGGTCTTGCTGGATACTGGATGGTCGCTCTCTTGTAGCCCTGCTCGGTACTCCAGGTCCTGCTGGATACTGGATGGTCATTCTCCTGTAGTCTACTCGGTACTCCAGGTCCTGCTGGATACTGGATGGTCACTCTCCTGTAGCCCCGCTCGGTGTTCAATATCCTGCTGGATATTGAATGGTCACTCTCCTGAAGCCCCGCTCGATACTCCAGGTCTGCTGAATACTGGTCGGTTGCTCACCGGTAGTACGATATACTTCCTAGAAAAACTGTTGCAACAACAAAACAGAAGGCATGTACATGTGCCAATTCTGCTTCGTGATCGTTACCTTGCAGTAAAGGGGCTTGCGTATCACAATGAAGCAATGAGCGCCGGCTATATGTCTCGGGGGGGGGGGGGGGGGGGGGCACACCCAAGATAAGGCCACTACACAAACAGCTGTTTGCGGTGCGTTACACAGTGAGTTTGGTGTGTCAGTGTGAAGCAGTACACTAATTACACTCCCTGATTGATGTATACACAACGAAGATGTTTTAAAGCAATGCAGGCCTCCAATTTGGCAATAAAATGTGATTTCTGCCCTTAAAACGCTGCTTTGTGTCAAATTCAGACTTTTCCCCGGGACTTTTGGCATGTATCCCACTCCGCTGCCTGGGGGTCAAGGTGTTAGACCCCTTGAAACATCCTTTCCATCACTTTTGTGGCCAGCATAAATGTTTCTAGTTTTCAAAGTTTGCCTCCCCATTGAAGTCTATTGCGGTTCGCGGAAGTTTGCACAAACCAAACTTTTTAGGAAGTTCGCGGTTCGCAAACCGAAAATCGGAGGTTCGAGCCATCTCTAAAAGCTATTACCTCCAAAGGAGGTCTAACTGGTGATGGGTAGGATGGTGGCTCCCAATGTGTGTTCTATTTTAGTGTTTTAAAATATAAATAAAAATAAAAAAGTGATAAGAGAGGTAATTGCTTATCTCTCCAGAAGATAGACAGCAGTTAAACTGGAAAAATGTTTTTATTCAAAAAGCAAGTTCACAACGCGTTTCATGGTCATGGCCCGCTTCCTCGGGTCAATACAAAATGCCTTTATGGCATAGGGGATAGAGTGTAGGCGCCTCTAATAGTATTACATTTTTTCAGTTGAACTGTTGTCAATATCTTTTTATTTTGATTTCTACTTTAAAACACTAAAATAGAGCATACATTGGGCGCCTCTATCCTACCCTTTAACTTGAGGAATTTAAATTTGACTTATTTTGTTTTTTGTTTCCAGACAACAGTAAATGGAGTTAAAGTAACCCAGAGACCACATAATACAAAGAATCGATACTTACCCAGGGCTACCTCCTGCCCCATAAGCACATCTGAGTCCCTTGCTGTCTTTCTATGGTCTGCTGTTCAGCCACAATCAACCCTAGTAACTGGTTCAGTCCATGACCTGATTTAGGGGGAAGGCCGCCAAAGCCAGTGCCTAGGGCGCTGGAGAGAGCAGGGGCGATTGCCCGTTCGGTAAACAGGCAAGTTTAAATAAAAGCATCCCATTGGCAATCAGTAATAACATGCCACATCGCTGCACAAAGCATATGCAGCTACGAACTCTCTGCTCCGCCCCCTCCCTACACAAGGTCCCAGCTATCACAGACCTTAGAACAGTGCCGCATGCTAGTAGCGTCAGCGGCATTACATAGTATACACTAGCAACCCGCTGTTCTTCTTGACTGTCAGCTGGCTCCATCTCCCATTCTTCCTGGCGAGTGGCGACACTAGACTCTGGAGATAGATGTGCAGTCACACGGAGAATACCTGTCTGCAGGACTCAGGAGTGACTAGCCAGGCAGGTTAAGCAGCGTCCCACCACAGCTGTAGGAAAGAGCAGAAATCGGCACTGACATTTATTCGAGGAATGCAGGGGGATGGGTCCTGCTTCCACACTACTGTGATCCATCCTGTACAAGTCCCACAGTGCTCTGGCTGAACAACAGCCACGCCAATCACATGGTAAGAGAGAGAGAGAGAGCAGAGGGCAGGCCAGCAATATATGCAGATACATTTATATGTGACAGCTGTGCACTTACATTAACTGTGAGTGAAGCATTCAAAGCCACTAGCTTTGCTCCTGTGACGTACTCTATGTAAGTGTTCAACTGTTGCAAATAAATGTATGTGCATGCAGAGTAAGCAGCAGCAGCATTTGGGACAGCTCTGGCACACATTACAGTGTATCTGACCATTTTAATATACAGAAAATTAAATTCAATTTGAATTGTTGAATAGTGTGTGTGTGGGGTAGTGACAGATGTAATTACCTGTGGGGCCTGAAATTCTATCTGTCTGTCTGTCTGTCTATCTATCTCTCAGCAGTATCGCTCATAGTGGACAGGGGATCCCAGGCACAGAAAGCATCCATGCAACAGCCACTTTGTATCTAGCAGATGTTTGCTCACGTGCACACTAGTTGCTGGATTGCACATGAGCAAGTGTCCATGTAATACAAAATAGCTTTTGTGCCGATGCTTTCTGTGTCTGGCTGGACCCAGTCTTGCTGGGACCCCATGTTAGTGTTGGGCGAACATCTAGATGTTCGGGTTCGGGCCGAACAGGCCGAACATGGCCGCGATGTTCGGGTGTTCGACCCGAACTTCGAACATAATGGAAGTCAATGGGGACCCGAACTTTCGTGCTTTGTAAAGCTTCCTTACATGCTACATACCCCAAATTAGCAGGGTATGTGCACCTTGGGAGTGGGTACAAGAGGAAAAAAAATATTTGAAAAAGAGCTTATAGTTTTTGAGAAAATTGATTGTAAAGTTTCAAAGGAAAAACTGTCTTTTAAATGTGGAAAATGTCATGTTTCTTTGCACAGGTAACATGCTTTTTGTCGCCATGCAGTCATAAATGTAATACAGAGAAGAGGTTCCAGGAAAAGGGACCGGTAACGGTAACCCAGCAGCAGCAGCACACGTGATGGAACAGGAGCAGGCGCAGGAGGAGAAGGCCATGCTTTTTGAGACACAACAACCCAGGCCTTGCATGAGGACAAGAAGCGTGCGGATAGCATGCTTTTTACCGCCATGCAGTCATAAATGTAATAAAGATAAGAGGTTCAATAAACAGGGACCGGGCGTCAACGCTAACCCAGCAGCAGCAGACGTGATGGAACAGGAGGAGGCGCAGGAGGAGAAGGCCACGCTTTCAGGTGCAACTCAGGCCTTGCATGAGGACAAAAAAATGTGTGCGCAAAGCAATGCAATGAGTAGTTTTCAGGACACAATGGGCTATTCGGAGGAGCTATTCCCACCCCCACAATCTTCTACCTGTGAAAGGTCAATGGAACAGCCACAAATGTTGTGCCCGGATTCACAACCTTTTTCTGTGGAAAATGCACCTCACACTGAAATGCAAGGCGAGGCCGAGGATGAACATGACGTCAACAACTCAACATGACGCAAAATGGGGGCGGAACAGAAAGCTGCTTTCAATGTTTTGAAGGCCTTAATTGCCTCCGGTGGCCAGTTAGATGCATCATTCATCACACCCAAATCCCAGAGCAATGTGTGCAGGAATTTGAATCTCAGGAGGTGTACCGAGATCATCTGGACAAGTGACCAAGTGACAAAGTGACTAGTGACAAAGTGACAAAGTGACAAAATGACAAAGTGACAAAATGACAAAGTGACAAGTGACGAAAATGACAAAGTGACAAAATGACAAAGTGACAAGTGACAAAATGACAAAGTGACAAGTGACAAAATGACAAAGTGACCAGTGACAAAGTGACCAGTGACAAAGTGACAACTGAGAGGTTGTTCTGGGGAGCTCCACTGCACTCAGTCGCATATGAGGAGAGGTCTCGTCGGGACTGCTGATCCTCCTCAGCTTGCTCAAAGCCTTGAGGGTTCCTGAAGATCCTCTGCTTGGAGTTCGCCGGGGTTCAGCTTGGTGTCGGGGTCGGCGGCGTCCTCCTCACTCCAACGTGGCAGATCTTCTGTTGAAGGAAAAAAAAAAAAACATTGTTAAAAGTCCAGTACCGCTTCTGAAGGACTCACCAAGAGATGCAGGAGCGCTTCAATCCAGCGCACCATCGCTCGCTGGGTGATGTCCCTGCCTACGCGCTGGAATTCTACGCTGCACATGCTAGCACGCTTTTGCGCAGTGCCGAGGCGCATTCCAGCAGCTAGTAGCTACCAAGCTTCTGTGGATCTGATTGGGCCACCATGTTGGATCTCTGCCAAGTCCTCCAAAATTTTGAGCAATCCACGTTGCGTGACTGAGCAGTGACAACTCTACAGTCAGCATTACAATACCACTGCTGTGTTTACTGAAGAAATCAATGTTGAAGATGGAAACCGCTGGCATGATGCAAGTGGGGGATTCTGAAGATGAAAACGATCAGCGTGATGATACCAACATCAGGCAACCTGCCTCAGGAAACGCTGGTCCCAGCTATGACAAAGAACAGGACGAGGAACAGCTGGAGTTGGAGCAGGAATTGGATGCCCCCACTGCCGAGGGACAGAGCGGTGCACGTTGGACTTCCACAATTTAGCGGGAAAGGACAGCAGAAGAGGAAGAAAGTGATGCTGGTGACGAATATGGTGCATCACAACAATCACAACTCTTACAAGAACATGAAGATAGAGGAGTCTGGCAGGACTCTCTGGCACACATGGCTCAATTCATGCTAGACTGCATTGAAAGCAGCCCGCGCATTATTCACTATTCATTATTATTCATTATTCTGGAATCTGGACAACACCAATTACTGGGTTTATACCCAGTTTATACAAACACAATGTTAAAAAACTGATTGAAGAAAGTGTCAGACAGGTCAAAAATGGAACAATTCCAGCAGGCCCTTGAGGATGGAGACTTTAGAGAGGAGATTGACATCCTCCTCCTTCTCTAGCCAGTTGTACGCCGACAGACTGACTTCAGCAAACCCAGGAGGACCAGGAGGGCAGCAAAGAACACAAGCTGCTGCTAGTGCCCAAAAGGGAATGGTATTGGCAGTGTCCTTGGAGTGGGAACATTTTCTGACACCCATGCAGCAGCCCACAGAACAGCAATCGGGCAGTTCCATGTCCTCCAACACCAATCGCCTAGAGAAGATGGTCAAGGTCCAGGACTACATGTCAGATGGCGTAGCTGTGTTGAACAATCCATCTGCAGACAGACGGTGAGTGTGACAGGCAGCACAGAAGGACCATGGCAACTCACTCATAGTACCACAGTTTGATAGTGCTGCCCAAAAAATTATATGGATCCGTGGACCCGGGCACTGCAGGCAGTACTGGGAAGTGGGAACGCAGATTTTAGTACCTAAACACACGATACAACATGTTTTCCGGGGTCGGACTCTGAGGCACATACAGATGGTCCCGATCATCATCCTCATCATACAACTCTTCTCCTGAGTCTGACCCACCCACCACCTCTGCCACCCCAACATCCCCAGACACAGACCCCTCATCGTCCTCAACATTAACTTGGGATGCTGGCCTGAGCCCGACCTCCTCCTCCACATCTGGCCCCATCATCTCCTCAATGGCAGCCCTCATTAATCGTTCTGGCGACGGACCGATGGACACAACATTCTCCTCCGGAGAGGGCTGCTGCTGACCACTGGCTGCTGTAGTGGATGTTATAGCTTGCGTGGGGCGTTGGCTGTTGCTGTTGTTGGGAGTGCTGCTCACAGCGGAGGTCTCTGAGGAACTCATGGTGAGCTCATATAGTGGTTGGCGGTGAGTGGAGTATTACTGATCCCAGCAATATACACACTGACTGAGTACGCAATGCTATATAGTCTGGCTGAGCGGTGTACACAGAGTGGCAGTACACACAATGCTATATAGTCTGGCTGAGCCGTGTACACAGAGTGGCAGTACACACAATGCTATATAGTCTGGCTGAGCGGTGTACACAGAGTGGCAGTACACACAATGCTATATAGTCTGGCTGAGCCGTGTACACAGAGTGGCAGTAAACACAATGCTATATATAGCGTGGCTGAGCGAGGTGCACAGTGGCAGTACACACAATGCTATATAGCCAGGCTAAGCCGTGTACACAGAGTGTCAGAAAACACAATGCTATATATAGCGTGGCTGAGCGAGGTGCACAGTGGCAGTACACACAATGCTATATTAGTCAGGCTAAGCCGTGTACACAGAGTTTCAGAAAACACAATGCTATATATAGCGTGGCTGAGCGAGGTGCACAGTGGCAGTACACACAATGCTATATTAGTCAGGCTAAGCCGTGTACACAGAGTGTCAGAAAACACAATGCTATATATAGCGTGGCTGAGCGAGGTGCACAGTGGCAGTACACACAATGCTATATTAGTCAGGCTAAGCCGTGCACACAGAGTGTCAGAAAACACAATGCTATATATAGCGTGGCTGAGCGAGGTGCACAGTGGCAGTACACACAATGCTATATAGCCAGGCTAAGCCGTGTACACAGAGTGTCAGAAAACACAATGCTATATATATAGCGTGGCTGAGCGAGGTGCACAGTGGCAGTACACACAATGCTATATATAGCGTGGCTGAGCGAGGTGCACAGTGGCAGTACACACAATGCTATATATAGCGTGGCTGAGCGAGGTGCACAGTGGCAGTACACACAATGCTATATATAGCGTGGCTGAGCGAGGTGCACAGTGGCAGTACACACAATGCTATATTAGTCAGGCTAAGCCGTGTACACAGAGTGTCAGAAAACACAATGCTATATATATAGCGTGGCTGAGCGAGGTACACAGTGGCAGTAAACAATGCTATATATAGTGTGGCTGAGCGAGCGGTGTACTACTGTTCCCAGCAGCGACACACAATGACTGGGGGGGACCCTGGCTAGCGTGGCTGGAGAGCGAACTACCCTGCCTGCCTACCCAAAGCTAAACCCACAGACAAATGGCGGAGATATGACGTGGTTCGGGTATTTATTTACCCGAACCACGTGACCGTTCGGCCAATCAGAGCGCGTTCGGGCCCGAACCACGTGACCCGTTCGGCCAATCACAGCGCTAGCCGAACGTTCGGGGAACGTTCGGCCATGCGCTCTTAGTTCGGCCATGTGGCCGAACGGTTTGGCCGAGCACCGTCAGGTGTTCGGCCGAACTCGAACATCACCCGAACAGGGTGATGTTCTGCAGAACCCGAACAGTGGAGAACACTGTTCGCCCAACACTACCCCATGTATGTTATGCTGCTCGTCTAATGTTGTTAAGTTTTGTGGATTGGCTGGATGGTTCCTGGACTTCGTACTTTTTCTACAGCAATTTATACGTGGACCTCTGTGTGCCGTAGTGTACACATCAAAGATGTACGTTTGTGGAAAAGGGTGTGTGTAAGGGGAGGGGGCAAAAAGTACAAATCTGGCCCTGGTTCAGTCGCATCAGTCGGGGTCTTCTGTGCATGCGCAGAAGACCCTGACTGACACGACTTAGCCAGTTATCGGGGCTGAATAGCAGACAGCAGGAGGATGGGGAGGGACTCAGACGTGCTTATGGGGCTGGAGGTAGCCCTGGGTAAGTATCGATTCTTTGTATTATATGGTCTCTGGTACACTTTAAAGAAACCAGAACTTTGTATGGCTCCTCTGATGGGTCGACCAAAAATCAAACTGGCACCTCTCTAGTCCCTACTGAACTCTACTGCCTGCCTCATCCACCTCTCCTCTTGTTCCCCTGATGCAGCCTCTCTCTGCCTAACTCTCTGTTGGCTACCTATTACCCAAAGGATCCAGTTTCAAGTCCTCTCCCTATCATACAAAGCTCTACATAAGTTGTCACCTTCATACATTTCCTCATTAATCTCCAGATACCATCCCTCCCAGAAGCTTTGTTCCTCCCAGGAGCCCCTCTTGTCCAATAGCTTGGTCACCTCTTCTCATTCCCATATCCAGGACTTCTCACGAGCATCAGCTCTCCTTTGGAATGATCTCCCCCAGTCAGTGCTTCATGCTCCGAGCCTGGAAACCTTCTACTGTAGTCGCAAATCCCACCTGTTCAGATCCGTTTGGGCGCCAGGCCCAAAAACAAGCAATGTGACTGCTATGAGACTAGAGAGGCAGGGGAGGTTTAACCCTTCGCCTGCCAAGCACATACCTAGTACGTTCTGGCAGGCAAGGGCTCCTACTGCCAAGAATGTACCTAGTACGTTTTTTTTTTTCATTTCCTGCTAGGTTTTCTACTTTCTGTTGCTGCAGACAGCATGTAAAGCTCCTAGGCAATGACCTCTGGGTCTCATATTTCTTGCAAAGGCCCTCGATCGCCTTGCCACATGACCCCCAAGCACAGTGGGAGTGACAAAACTGTAATCCTCACACTCAGCCGCTGTAACAGTGTAAAAAACAAGCAAACAAACAAACAAAAACAAAAAAAGAGTTCCCATTCACCAATCACTCTATCAATAGGCTGGGAGGTGAACGTGTGTGGGAGCGTGCAGGAGCATGTGCAGTGTTGACTGCAGCAGGGTACGTATATCTACGCCCCTGGAGCTATGATGAAGTCTCCGGGAGTGTAGATATACTGTCTAAAATACATTAAGTGGTTAAAGAAGAACTGTAGTGAAAACAACACAATGAAAAAAGGGGTTCTTTTTTTTTTTTTTTTGCAATATTCATTTATTGATTATTTAGTCAGTGTTTGCCCGCTGTGAATTTTCTGAAATTTATCACAGGCAACGTCCACTTTAGTCCTGTCATGTTTGTTTCCAAGAGTTCTATGCAGAGAGGGAGAGAATGCTTGTTTGGCAGTTGGAAAAAGCTGTTATTTCCCACAATGCATAGAGGTCCACAGACAGCAAACTGTCAGGACCATGGCCCTGACATCACACCCTGGGAGGGGTTTCACTGCAATATCAGCCACACACTGACTCCCCTGATGCTCTGTTAGATAAAAGAAAAATATTTATTGTGGGGAAGGGTATATCGGCTACTGGTTGGAATGAAGTTCAATCCTTGGTTAAAGTGTCTGTTCAATGGATATCTGTAGCCTTCTAAAAAAAAAAAAAAAAAGTGACATACTCACCTAAGAGGTTGAAAGGCTCTGGATCCTTAAGCTACGTACACATGGGGGACAAAAGTGGCTAGTCGCTAGCGCACAGGGAACGCGTGCGCGACAACCCGGCGACAGCTCCGTCCGTGCAACAGCTGTCTACACGTCTCTGCCCAAAAGGCAGAGACGCGGTGGAAGCTGTTGCCGAAGGTTCCTCCCCCCCACCGGAAGCTCCATACATTGTGTATGGAGTTGCTGTCGCTAGTTCGCATACACACGGCGGACTAGCGGCAGTTGTGTTGAAGTTGCGGCGACAGCTGTTGCCGCCGATTGACCAAGTCAATCACCCGGCGACAGCTCAGACTAGCGATGGTTCATGGCGCGCACGTTGTACACACGGCACGGGGGACTTGTCGCCGCAACACGCTCGTGCCACGTGGTTGCGGCGACAGTTGCAACCTGTGTGTACATACCATTAGAGCGTTCCAGGTCCACAGAGCCCCCTCGTTCCACCACCAGGCCTCTGTTGCAGTGGTCCAACTTTAAAAATAAACCATAACCAAAACTTGAGCTTCATCCCAATCAGTAGCTGATACCCCCTTTCCCACAAGAAAGCTATTCCTTTTCTCAAACGGATCATCAGTTGGCTCTGTATGGCTGATATTGTGGTGAAACCCCTCCCACAGTGTGATGTCAGCACCTCACAGCTCTAAGGTCCTGACATCACACTGTGGGAGCCTTGTTGCATTGTGGGAAATGACAGCTGTTTTCAACTGCCAAAAATGCAAGCAGCATCTCCTTACAGTGACATCACCTGCCAGCAGAAAAATGTCACCATGTGATAAATGTCAGAATGTAAATCAGGGAGAGGAAAGATCTTACAACAAGCAAACAGTGACTAAATCATTCACACATAATTATTGTAAAAAATTAAGCACTTTTTTATTGCATTCTTTTCACTGGAGTTCCTCTTTAATGTCAAAGCAGCCTTTGGTTCTCCTTGGAAGGTTTTGGAAGAACTCTGGTCCCTGTACTTCTGAGGATGAGTGGTTCTGTACTGCGTGCGCACGCACGAGCTATCAATAGTTATCATCTGTTCCAACTTTAGCAGTTCTCAGGACCAAACATAATAGCAAATAAAATAAAAGGACGGCATGAAGCATAATAAAGTTCACTGCAGCCAGTGCTATACAATACCAATGTAATAAGCCACAGCACAATAGCCCTTCCATAACAAACCTCAGGTGAAGGACACTACATGAGTGTGAATGCGGTCATTACCTAGGTGTGAAGATATAAATAGCAGAGCTGGGACAGTGGTGTGAGCTGGGGCTGAATGGACAGACTTTATAAGGAAAAATGACAATCTTCTGCCTCTTTCTCTGACTTTCCGTGATATTTTCATTCTGCCTATTATTTTTTAATTGGTTTCATAATTGCATGTTTTTTTTGCATTTGGAACGACGATATCAGATCAAGCCAAATGGGTGTTTCAGATATGACGGGTCTGTTCATTCATACCACACTGGACATGATTCACAAAGATTTTTTCCCTGTATTCGGGTTTGTTTACACTAAGGGTGTTTTTGCCTTTTTTTAACCACTTCAGCCTACAGCTTCGAAAATCTTATGCATCCGAGCAATGTTCACCTCCCATTCATTCGCTAATAACTTTATCGCTACTTATCAAAATTAATTGATCTATATCTCGTTTTTTCCGCCACTAATTAGGCTTTCTTTGGGTAGTACATTTTGCTAAGAGCCACTTTACTGTAAATGCATTTTAACAGGAAGATTAAGATAGAAATGGAAAAAAATCATTATTTCTCAGTTTTTGGCCATTATAGTTTAAAATTAATACATGCTACAGTAATTAAAACCCATGCATTTTATGTGCCCATTTGTCCCGCTTATTACACCATTTAAATTACATCCCTATCACAATTTATGGCGCCGATATTTTATTTAGAAATAAAGGTGCATTTTTTCAATTTGCGTCCATCACTATTTACAAGCTTATAATTTTAAAAAAATTAATAAGATACTCTCTTGACATGTATATTTAAAAAGTTCAGACCCTTAGGTAACTATTTATGTAGTTTTTTTTTTTTAATTGTAATTTTTTTTTATTTTTTTTAATACAAAAATGTATTTGGGTAATTTTAGTTTGGGAGGTAAATAGCCAATTTTAGATGTAATGTAATGTAAATTTTTATTCAATACAGGTATGTGGGTGCAGTTTACTATTTGGCCACAAGATGGCTACATTCAAAAAATTCCTAGATGCGAACGATGTCGCATCTAGGAACTAAAAAGAAGAGAAGAAGTTTCCTGGGGGCAGAAATACCACGCTCTCTGATGAGAAAGCGTCGGTATTTCTGCCGGGGACTTAGATCGGTGAATGGGAATTATATTCCCATTCACTGATCGGGGGGGCAGCGGGAGGCAGCGGGAGCGCGCGCGGGCACGCGCCCGATCACGCGCACCACACGGCTGCAGCACCACTGCCTATCTGGACGGATATATGCGTCCAGATATGGCGAAGTGGTTAAGCGCCCGCAATTTTCGAAATTGCCCTAACAGCGCTTGTGCAATGATTCCCTATGAGTGTGTTCACATCTGAGCAGTTCGATTCCGATCCGCTCACTAAGCGCTGCCGTGTACCTTTTTTGGGGCGAGTTTCCTCAATGGAAGGTAGAGGGAAATCACAAAGCTCTTGAAAAAACGCTTTGTATAGCGATTTTCTGAGCGCTTTTAAGAATAAATACATTGTATTTATTCTTTTGCATCTCAAAGAGTTCACTTCCTGCCTTGCGTCATGAAGTGAAAAAGCGAATCGCTCTGCAAAAGCCCTTAGAAAAGCACTTTATAAAAAATTGCAGCATGCAGGTAAGCAATGGGAGGCGCTAAAAAACATCTATGTTCATGGGCGTAACAATAGACTGTGCAAGGGATGCAACTGCAACGGGGCCCAGAAGCCACAGGGTGTCCTGCCCTGAGAGACTGCCAACTAAGGGCTTGGAGAGAAAAATCTTTCTGCTCTCTGCACAATTGTTCAAACGCCTGCATCTGCTCAGCCACTGATAAGGAATCATACACAGTTTTGCAGACAAAGATTTATAGACAGTCCCTATTCAGTGTGCAGCAAGGCCTTGCGTACAACCCTGTTCTACCCCCTGCCTTTCTACTCTCCAAATGCTATGTCATTTAGTGTAGCTTGAGGAGTCTTAGCTTGGAGAGAAAAAGCTTTCTATTTTCTGCACAAATTGTTCTAATGATATGTGTGTGTGTGTGTGTGTGGGGGGGGGGGGAGGAGGGGCCTAGTGAATTCTAGTTATGCCCAGGAGCAGACATACGGCCGTGCAGGCCGTGCCACCGCACAAGGGCCCCTGAAGTTCCGTTGCTTCAGGGGCCCATTAAGCATTGCTGGGGGTTTTTTTATTATTATTTTTTCCTGGGGGCCCCCCCAACTCCTATTCTCTCCCCCTCACCTCGGGTCCCCCCCTCATGAGGCAGGAGAGCGGCAAATATAGGAAGTCTCTGGCAGTTCCAGCAGGCGCTAGAGGTTCAGCCACCTGGTCTACACTGTCTCCTCTCCTCTGTATATCGCTCACACTAAACCAGGAAGTAGCGAGCGACATACAGAGGAGAGGAGACGGCTGAACCTCTAGTGCCTGCTGGAACCGCCGGAGACTTCCTATATTTGCCGCTCTCCCGCCGCGCGTACCAGAGGGAGGATTGGAGTTGTGCCCTCCACCCCCACCAGGCTAGCTACCTATTAGCCCACCAGCTACCCACCCACCAGGCTATCTACCCACCCATCCACCCACCAGGCTACCTACCTACCCACCCTCCTACCCACCCGGCTACCTACCTACCCACCCATCCACCCGCCAGGCTACCTACCTACCCACCCACCAGGCTACCTACCTACCTACCCATCCACCAGGCTACCTACTTACCCACCCACCAGGCTACCTATCCCCCCACCAGGCTACCTATCCACCCACCCACCAGGCTACCTACCTACCCACCCGGCTACCTACCTACCCACCCACCAAGCTACCTACCTACCCACCCACCAGGCTACCTACCAGGCTACCTACCTACCCCACCCACCAGGCTACCTACCCACCCACCCACCAGGCTACCCTACCTACCCACCCACCCACCCATGGGAGCTGCACGCCGGATGGAGGCTGGGACAGGAGGTCTGCTGCTGCAGGTGAGTAAATGTTTTTTGTTTATTTATATTAGCAAGTGTATTTTCTGGGCAGGTCTGCCACATGATTGCATGTATTTTCTGGGCAGGTCTGACACATGATTGCATGTATTTTCTGGGCATGTCTGCCACATGATTGCATGTATTTTCTGGGCAAATCTGCCGACATGTTTGCATGTATTTTCTGGGCAAATCTGGCAACATGATTGCATGCTTTTTCTTGGCAAATTTGCCGACATGATTGCACTTATTTTCTGGTCAAATCTGCCGACATCATTGCACGTATTTTCCGGTCAAATCTGCCGACATCATTGCAAGTATTTTCTGGTCAAATCTGCCGACATCATTGCAAGTATTTTCTGGTCAAATCTGCTACATGATTGCACGTGTTTTCTGGGCAAATCTGCCGACATGTTTGCATGTATTTTCTGTGCAAATCTGCCGACATGATTGCATGTATTTTCTGGTCAAATCTGCTACATGATTGCATGAATTTTCTGGGCAAATCTGCCGACATGATTGCATGAATTTTCTGGGCAAATCTGCCGACATGATTGCATGTATTTTCTGGGCAAATCTGCCGACATGATTGCACGTATTTTCTGGGCAAATCTGCCGACATGATTGCAAGTATTTTCTGGTCAAATCTGCTACATGATTGCACGTATTTTCTAGTCAAATCTGCCGACATGATTGAACGTGTTTTTTGGTCAAATCTGCCGACATGATTGAACGTACTTTCTGAGCACATTTGCTCACATTATGCGTATTTTCTTGAGAAAACCTGCACAATTATGTGAATTTTCTGGGCAAAGGGTCACAAAAACTTGGGCCCACTGTCTTTGCATTGCACTTTTAAAGGGAACCTGAGGTGAGAATAATATTGAGGCTGCCATATTTATCTCCTTTTAAGCAATACCAGTTGCCTGGCTGCCGTGCTGGTCATCTGCCTCTTATTCTTTCAACCATAGACCCTGAACAAGCATGCAGCAGGTCAGGGGTTTCTGACAATATTGTCAGAACTGAGAAGATTAGCTGCATGCTTGTTTTTGGTGTAATTCAGTTCACTACTGCAGCCACATAGATCAGCAGGGCTGCCAGGCAACTAGTATTGTTTAAAAGGAAATAAACATGTCAGCCTCCATATCACTCTCACCCCATGTTCACTTTAAATTACAGTTAGCTCCGCCCTCATCCTGTCATTGTCACGCCCATTTTTGGTTGTTGCCACGCCCATTTTTTTGCTCGGCGTGCTTCTAATTTTGCACAGGGGCTCGCTGCTGACTGTGTCCGCCACTGGTTACGCCCCTGTCTATGTTACATTTTTAAGCTTCCAAAGAGCAAAACTATAATATAATTAAGGTAAGAAAAAGTAATATTGTAATGAAGTTAATCCGGAACAACTAACTTTGTGTGATTGTTTTGCTTGAAAAATGTGCTAAAAGGTTATTTTTATCAATTAGGTGATAAATAAGTCATTTATGAGAAGTTTTGTAAATAGAGCCCACTGTTGAGGGCTCCATAAGAAAGTCCTAGAATTGTCCTTCCGTTCCGTAGTAACTGGTGAGTGACCTTTCACAACTCCTATCTCTAAAACTGGGAAACATTGAAAAAAATATAAGATGGAAAAAAGTCTTTAGAACAAACCTGAAGAAAAAATAAACTTATAAGATGATGAATTGTATGTGTAGCACAGCTAAGAAATGGATCATAAGTAGCAAATAAAAAAGTCTAATGTTCCCCAGTACAGGATGAGTAAAAAAAAAACTTCAGTTATCCATGCAAAAGAGCTCGGGTCAAATACAGCCCTGTTTTCTGAAGCACTTAAACAGCCAAGAGACAGCGTGAGATAAGGTTTTACTGCATTTGTTACTGTTATTTCTGTTTGCTTTATAGAGTGTTGTTTCTAAACTGCAAATATGACAGAATAATGTTTCAGGTTTGCTTTAATTTAATGTGAACCTGAAGAGAAAAAAAAACGTGTCCCTAGGGGGTACTTACCTCGGAAGGGAGGAGCCTCTGGATCCAAAAGAGGCTTTCCTTATCCTCTTCAGCAGAGGCGATCCAGCACTGGGACCACCGAAAGTCCGTTTGTCAGCGCTGTGTACAGACGCACTAGTGGCTCTCTGCTCGGGCTCCGGCATAAGTACCCAAGTCTGATCTGGTCGGCTGTTCTGCACAGGCACAAGCCATCTGTGCCTGCTCAGTAGAGCCGACCAATTGGGATTGGCAATTTCCACCAGAACCTGAGTGGAAAGCCACTAGCGCATCTGTGGGCAGCAGCAAATGTTATTGTCATTGACATTCTTTGCAATCAGATTGGCTCAGCTTATAGTAGGCACAAGTGTAGGTACTTCCTCATTAAGTTAAATACGCACCACCCGAAGGAGGAAGATGGATCCAGACACGTCCCTCTGACAACGAGCATTCCCCGACCCATCTTCCTGCAGGTGGTACATGCTGCAACATGACACAACAGGTGCGAATGGGAAGTCTTCCTGCAGGTGGGTACATGCTGCAACATGACAACAGGTGCGAATGGGAAGTCTTCCTGCAGGTGGGTACATGCTGCAACATGACAACAGGTGCGAATGGGAAGTCTTCCTGCAGGTGGGTACATGCTGCAACATGACAACAGGTGCGAATGGGAAATCTTCCTGCAGGTGGGTACATGCTGCAACATGACACAACAGGTGCGAATGGGAAGTCTTCCTGCAGGTGGGTACATGCTGCAACATGACACAACAGGTGCGAATGGGAAATCTTCCTGCAGGTGGTACATGCTGCAACATGACACAACAGGTGCGAATGGGAAGTCTTCCTGCAGGTGGGTACATGCTGCAACATGACAACAGGTGCGAATGGGAAGTCTTCCTGCAGGTGGGTACATGCCGCAACATGACACAACAGGTGCGAATGGGAAGTCTTCCTGCAGGGGGGTACATGCCGCAACATGACACAACAGGTGCGAATGGGAAGTCTTCCTGCAGGTGGGTACATGCTGCAACATGACAACAGGTGCGAATGGGAAGTCTTCCTGCAGGTGGGTACATGCTGCAACATGACACAACATGTGCGAATGGGAAGTCTTCCTGCAGGTGGGTACATGCCGCAACATGACACAACAGGTGCGAATGGGAAGTCTTCCTGCAGGGGGGTACATGCCGCAACATGACACAACAGGTGCGAATGGGAAGTCTTCCTGCAGGTGGGTACATGCTGCAACATGACAACATGTGCGAATGGGAAGTCTTCCTGCAGGTGGGTACATGCCGCAACATGACACAACAGGTGCGAATGGGAAGTCTTCCTGCAGGTGGGTACATGCTGCAACATGACAACAGGTGCGAATGGGAAGTCTTCCTGCAGGTGAGTACATGCCGCAACATGACACAACAGGTGCGAATGGGAAGTCTTCCTGCAGGTGGGTACATGCCGCAACATGACACAACAGATGCGAATGGGAAGTCTTCCTGCAGGTGGGTACATGCTGCAACATGACAACAGGTGCGAATGGGAAGTCTTCCTGCAGGTGGGTACATGCTGCAACATGACACAACAGGTGCGAATGGGAAGTCTTCCTGCAGGTGGGTACATGCCGCAACATGACACAACAGGTGCGAATGGGAAGTCTTCCTGCAGGTGGGTACATGCTGCAACATGACACAACAGGTGCGAATGGGAAGTCTTCCTGCAGGTGGGTACATGCCGCAACATGACACAACAGGTGCGAATGGGAAGTCTTCCTGCAGGTGGGTACATGCTGCAACATGACACAACAGGTGCGAATGGGAAGTCTTCCTGCAGGTGGGTACATGCCGCAACATGACACAACAGGTGCGAATGGGAAGTCTTCCTGCAGGTGGGTACATGCCGCAACATGACACAACAGGTGCGAATGGGAAGTCTTCCTGCAGGGGGGTACATGCCGCAACATGACACAACAGGTGCGAATGGGAAGTCTTCCTGCAGGTGGGTACATGCCGCAACATGACACAACAGGTGCGAATGGGAAGTCTTCCTGCAGGTGGGTACATGCTGCAACATGACAACAGGTGCGAATGGAAGGTCTTCCTGCAGGTGGGTACATGCTGCAACATGACACAACAGGTGCGAATGGGAAGTCTTCCTGCAGGTGGGTACATGCTGCAACATGACAACAGGTGCGAATGGGAAGTCTTCCTGCAGGTGGGTACATGCTGCAACATGACACAACAGGTGCGAATGGGAAGTCTTCCTGCAGGTGGGTACATGCCGCAACATGACACAACAGGTGCGAATGGGAAGTCTTCCTGCAGGTGGGTACATGCTGCAACATGACACAACAGGTGCGAATGGGAAGTCTTCCTGCAGGTGGGTACATGCCGCAACATGACACAACAGGTGCGAATGGGAAGTCTTCCTGCAGGTGGGTACATGCTGCAACATGAAACAACAGGTGCGAATGGGAAGTCTTCCTGCAGGTGGGTACATGCCGCAACATGACACAACAGGTGCGAATGGGAAGTATTCCTGCAGGTGGGTACATGCTGCAACATGACACAACAGGTGCGAATGGGAAGTCTTCCTGCAGGTGGGTACATGCCGCAACATGACACAACAGGTGCGAATGGGAAGTCTTCCTGCAGGTGGGTACATGCTGCAACATGACACAACAGGTGCGAATGGGAAGTCTTCCTGCAGGTGGGTACATGCCGCAACATGACACAACAGGTGCGAATGGGAAGTCTTCCTGCAGGTGGGTACATGCTGCAACATGACACAACAGGTGCGAATGGGAAGTCTTCCTGCAGGTGGGTACATGCCGCAACATGACACAACAGGTGCGAATGGGAAGTCTTCCTGCAGGTATGTACATGCCGCAACATGACACAACAGGTGCGAATGGGAAGTCTTCCTGCAGGTGGGTACATGCTGCAACATGACACAACAGGTGCGAATGGGAAGTCTTCCTGCAGGTGGGTACATGCCGCAACATGACACCAGGTGCGAATAGGAAGTCTTCCTGCAGGTGGGTACATGCTGCAACATGACACAACAGGTGCGAATGGGAAGTCTTCCTGCAGGTGGGTACATGCCGCAACATGACACCAGGTGCGAATAGGAAGTCTTCCTGCAGGTGGGTACATGCTGCAACATGACACAACAGGTGCGAATGGGAAGTCTTCCTGCAGGTGGGTACATGCCGCAACATGACACCAGGTGCGAATGGGAAGTCTTCCTGCAGGTGGGTACATGCTGCAACATGACACAACAGGTGCGAATGGGAAGTCTTCCTGCAGGTGGGTACATGCTGCAACATGACACAACAGGTGCGAATGGGAAGTCAAGCGATCGTGGTGCTTTGCACGGAGTCGTTGGGGATCTTAAAGGAAACCAGAGACTATATAAAATAAAAGTTTTATACATACCTGGGGCTTCCTCCAGCCCCATGCACACAGATTGCTCACATGCCCCTGTCCTCAGCCTTCTGTAGCCGCTGGAGAGATACGTAGAGAGCGCACTTCTCTTGCGCAGACTGGCCAAAGTTACAGGACCCGGTACCGGTGATACAGAAGGCTGAGGACGGCGGCGTGGGAGCGATCCGTGCACATGGCGGATCTATGCGAATTTCCATGCGAATTCGCATGGATGACGATGTATGCGAATTTAACCATGGCAGTGCTGGTGTGCTTTTCCATTGTTTCTATGTGAATTCGTATGAAAATTCGCATACCCAAACCTGATGCAAATTTCCTATTAAATACATTGTATGGGATTCGCATAGCGGTATGCGAATTCTGATGGCTCTGCCATGCGAATTTTTTCTGCACAGAAAAACGCAAAGGAATCCTGACAAGTGGAAACAGTCCCATTCACTTGTATTGCTATGCGAATTTGCATGCGAAAAACGCATGCAAATTCGCGATAGTGGAAATGGGCCCTAAGGCCAAGCTGCAGGGCTGCACAACACAGCACACAAGTGATTCCCCCACTCTTCCCCCCACCAACAGAGCTCTCTGCTGGTGGGGTCTGATCGCCCCCTTTGTGTTTTTTTTTTTTTTTATAATTTTTTTTTAAATATTTATTACTATTTTATTATTATTTTTTTTTTACAACCCCTCCCTCCCCCCAGCCGGCCAATCACGGCGATTGGCTGTCATAGGCTTCTGCCTCCTGGGGCTGTCGCCGCGGCCACGCCCATCGGCTTGACACGGTCAGCAAGCAGTTAACGATCCGACCGCCGCACATAGCTAAACATTCTTCACGTGATCGTGCGCCTGTACCCATGTTGTGAGATTGCTGAAACAATCGATCGTCCCTCAAAAAAAATTGCCGGTCGTTATAAAAATCGTCAAGGAAATCGCGTATGGGTACAGGCCTTAAGGGTTTTTGCACACAAAACTATTTAAAGGTAAGCCTAGTCAACGTACTGGTATTTGCACCGCAGTGTGACATAGTCAAACAGTGGGAATTTTAATTTAGACTTTAGGCCCACTTACACTGTGAATTCGAGCTACAGAAGTGAATTCCACTCATAGATGTAACTACCCTCGTTTCAAAGAGACACCCTCAATTATTCCTTTTCCTGTTTACTTCACAGGGTATACACTTTATAATTTCCACATTCTTCTGTCAGTTTTTATAAAGACTTCTAAACATCTAAGGGCAGGCTAAAGAATGCTTAATAAGTTCTGTGCCAGCGCTGGCAGTCATCTGAAGGAATCCAGCATTTCAGGCCTGTTAAGCAGCGTTGGGAAAAGACGGGATAGCAATTAGTGAGGAGAGGATGTGACAGGTACAAGGTGAGCGTCCAGAGACTGTACTCCTCTGCCAGCAACACGGCAAATAAATCAGAAGCAAATGCTGAAAGGAGGCTGCGGAAGACTCTGATCCGAGAACTGATGGTGCTTTGCGGAGATCATAGAGTGGAATGACGAGAAGGGAATCTGGGAAGAACACATTGGAGGAGGTGTGTGTTTATTATATTGAGGAAACGTAAATGTACAGCGTGTGCATTTGATGGCCACTGCTTAATGATCTAGCAGCATGTCCCCTAAATAACAGAAATAAACAGCATGTCCCCCAAATAACAAATAAATGGTATGTCCCCCAAATACTGTATATTCTGGTGTAGAAGAACCTTTTAACCCCTGAAAATCTTCTTAAAAGTCAGGGGTCGTCTTATACACCAGGTGTCATCGATGCCGGGTGTTACCGCCTCTCAGATGTCGCTGCTGAGGACTGTAGTGAAGCGGTGCAGGCGCACATGTGCATGATCTGAGGGGCAGAGAAGGAGGTAAATGGGATACAAGGGCAGGGCCAGACGGGTAAAAGAGGCGTGTTTTATGAGCACAGCGCGATCTATTCTTCCATACCGCTCTGATAAACAGAGATACAGGGAGAGCTGACCAATCTGCTCAGAGAGAGGGCGGAGTCCAAATAGTCAATCTCCTATATTCGGTTATATACTGGGTACCACATACAGTACAGCACCAGTATCTGTTCATTCATAGCACCAGTATATGATGTTTTTTAAATTTTATTTGATGTGCGTTGGAAGAGGGGTAGTCTTATACAGCGAGTATATCCCAAACTCTATATTTTACCTGGAAAAGTAGGGGGTCATCTTATACGCCCAGTCATCTTATACGCTGGAATATACAGTAACATAAATAAGCAGCATGTCCCCCAAATAACATAAATAAGCAGCATGTACCCCAAATAACATAAGTAAACAGCGTGTCTCCTACATCAATTTAGGCAGACATGTCCTAATTATTATTATTTAGCATTTATATGCTAAATCTTGCCATCTTTTGCAGCGCTGTACAGACTATATTGACTTGTCACTTCACTGTCCCTCAGAGGGGCTCACAATCTAATCCCTACCATAGTCATATGTCTATGTATGTATCATGTAGTGTGTGTATCGTAGTCTAAGGCCAATTTAGGGGGGAGCCAATTAACGTATCTGTATGTTTTTGGGATGTGAGAGGAAACCTGAATGCCCGGAGGAAACCCATAAAGACATTGGGGAAAACATACAAACTCTGTGCAGATAGTGCACTGGCTGGGATATGAACCAGGGATCTACTATCCGTTTCCATAAAGAGTTAAAAGTAAAATAAAAAAAATCTACAATGAAAAAAGTCTTAAAGAGAATCTGTATTGTTAAAATCGCACAAAAGTAAACATACCAGTGTGTTAGGGAACATCTCCTATTACCCTCTGTCACAATTTCGCCGCTCCCCGCCGCATTAAAAGTAGTCAAAAACTGTTTTAAAAAGTTTGTTTATAAACAAACAAAATGGCCACCAAAACAGGAAGTAGGTTGATGTACAATATGTCCACACATAGAAAATACATCCATACACAAGCAGGCTGTATACAGCCTTACTTCTGAATCTCAAGAGATCACTTGTGTGTGTTTACCTTCTGTCCCCAGCTTCTCTCATGCACTGAACATTACAGGCTTCCTGCAGACAGCTCTGCCTATGTTGTTAATTCCTTAGTATGTGACAGACCAGCTCCTTTCACAGCCTCCAGAGGAGGATTTTTATCCAGCTCTCTTCTATCACTGATAAGATAGCAGAGAAGCTGCTGGCTTATGTAAATAAAACACACACTGGAGTGTGCATAGAGGAACAGTTCAACACTGAAGAACTTGGCAGCCTTCCAGACACAGGCCGACAAGTCTGACAGGGGAAAGATACATTGATTTATTACAGAGATGGTTATAGTAGAAAGAGCTGCAGCAAGCCAGATCACATTAGAATAGCTTTAGGAACTTGTAGGATGGTAGAAAAAAACGTTGTAATTTTTGTTACAGAGTCACTTTAAAGCGGATCCGAGATGAAAAACTAACTATAACAAGTAACTTGTCTATATATCTTATCTAAAGTTTATATAGTTTACACAGTAAATCTAGCTGTAAACAACTTTAATAGAATATGATTATTTCTTCCTGTGATACAATGACAGCAGCCATGTTGCTTGTAAACATTACACAGAGGCAGGCTTATCTGCATCTTGAGCACTCAGCCTGTGAAAAAAGCTAACCCCCTCCTCCTCTCTGCCTCTGAAATCAATGGCTAGTAACACCTCCCCCTCCTCCTGCCCACACTGAGCTCCCATGAGCCCTTGCTACTGCCAAGGCTCTCTGAAAACCTGTGGGCATGGCTTGTTCAGTTTGTAGGGAATTAGAGTATCAATACAAAAACAAAAAAGTATTTGGCTTGAGGAATGCCCTATAAACAATAGGAAAGGAACACAATCATGCAATGAGTAAAAGTTCACCTCGGATCCACTTTAATTAACCATAAATACTTACCTTTAATCAGGTGATCCCATGACACAATCTTCTCAAATGGTCTCATGCCAGTATCTTCTTATGACCTTGATTGAAGATCCCCGCCACACATGTCAATCCTTTGCCACGGGCACTCGCTATACTTAAGTACAGCAAGCCTCGGCAAAGCATCTTAAAATGTGCTGCCGAGACTCCCAGTGGTCCTTTAACAGACCAATGGGAATCCTGCACTCCCCTCCCCCGTCCCCCAGTGTAGGTAGCCAGGTGCAGACACACTCAGGGCAGTGACAGCAATGATGTGGCAAAAAGTGACTGGGATGACGGTATGATGAGGCAATTTGAGGTGCTCATACTTTCATCCCCGTCAACTTTTGACACATCGTTGCTGTCACTGTCCTGAGGGACACCCTTGAAACAAGTTGTCCAAGTTTTTATGTACAGTGAATTTTTTTAAGCACTATAAACTTTTGAAATAGACTGATTTTTTTTTTTTTTATTTTTTTTTTTTTTTACAGTTTTTAGTTCATTTTAGACTTTTTAGGCACCTCCATCCCTCAGTTCTATCTTTGCACCTCTGGAAGGAGGTTATTAATTTAGTCCAGTAACTCTCACTTATTATTCCACCAAACCCGAGAGAGAGAGAGAGAGAGAGAGAGAGAGAGAGAGAGAGAGATTTATCCTATTCCGAGTGGGGAAGGATATTCACCCGCATGCCCAAAAGGTGGTTGCAAAAAGGTGCAACTAAAAAATGTTTGAGTACTTACTTTACACCTGGTAAATAAAGCAAACCTGAGGTGGCATGGTCATGATAAATAAAGCATACTACCGGATCTGCGCCTTCCGGATGAATCTACGCAGCTCCCTGCTGCTCTCCATGGTCCTGATCATCCTCCACAGATGGCAAAACAAATCCAAGTTGGCTGCCACCTGGAAGTACTTTCCAGCTTACGGCACAGCCCTGATAGGAGGAGAACAGAGAGACGTGGGAGTGAGCTGAGGGGGGCGGGAAGGGATGTTTCTAACACTGGTGTGGGCCTATGTAGGAGTGCCCTTCCAGCAAATGACGCCCCTTCCCTCATTAGGCTAGCGTAGCGACCAACAAGCAGCTTGTCGGTAGATTTGAAGGGGGACAGGTATGTCATTCAACAGAAAACATACCTCCATGTCCTATTAGGTATAAACAATCTTCTTTGGTTACTTAAAACCACGGTTGCTCGCAAACTACGCCAGTGCGAATCTACGCTCCGTAGTCCGCAACTACGCATCGTAGTTCGTAGACGAAGTTTAAAAACTACGCATACGTATTTCCATGTAGTCATAGTACCGGTATGCGAAGCTTCGCCCGCTATGCGTAGTTGACGTATTGTATTGCGAAGTCAACTACGCTTGCGGTAACTGCGTCTATACGGATCATTGCGCATGCGCAGAAACACTATTTCCCTTCTATACGTATACAATTCCGCATTGGAAGGTGGAATGTTTGCATATATTAGTTCACCCATGCGCATAGTTAGCGGATTATTGCGGATTTCCGCATAAGGGCATAAGCGTCCGCATAAACCACGCTTCGCACTACGCGAAGCTTCCGTATTTTAACGGGTAGTCTACGAAATGCAAATGTAGCGAAGTTTCTAATTTCGTAGCCGTAGTTTGCAAAGCGTAATTGCAGAAAACTACGCATAGTTCCAGCGTAGCAAAGTTGGCTGACTACGACCATCCCTACTTTAAACGTACTTTACCACCGGCTCCTAGTTTTATTTTTTGTGTGTGCTTTCTTGGTTCCTGGTCTTTCCTGGTGTCTTCTCCTCCTCACCTCTAAGAGAAGTGCTCTTATTAGTTATAGCAATTAAATGCCTTTTTTCTCTTTCAGAGCAGGAAAAAAATTGATCCGGTTTCTAGTGGAGAGCTGACAGTCCTTTCAGACCATTTAATAAATGAGGCCAATTACACTTGTGGGACCGGGAAAGTCACTCTTGTTGGGAAAGCTATGTTTGGCCTGCCCCAATTTACTGCACAGCTACAGTCAGCTGGAAATAGCTTTCTTTGTGAATCTGGACTCCAGGCAATCTGATAAGCTGCGGATCAAGCAAGACAAGTCTAAGCTCATCTTATAGTTAAAGAGGAACTTTAACCTAGGATAGAACTTCTTTCCAATCAGTAGCTGATACCCCCTTTCCCACCAGAAATCTTTTACCTTTTTCTCCAATAGATCATCTATTATGGCTGTATCGTCTGTATGGCTGATATTGTGGTGAAACGCCTCCCACACTGTGATGGTCCTAACAGTTTTCTGTTTGTGAACAGTGTTGCATTGTGGTAAATGACAGCTTTTTCCAACTGTCAAACAAGCAATATCTCCCTCTGTGCATAGAACTCTCAGTAATGAACATTTTGTTGCAGATCACCTGGCAGGACTAAACAGGTCACCACCAGTGATACATTTTAGCATTTTGATTTTACAAGGGGCAAATACTGACTAAATAATCTGTAAACCAGGGGTCTCAAACTCAATTTACCTGGGGGCCGCAGGAGGCAAAGTCAGGATGAGGCTGGGCCGCATGAGGAATTTCACAATCGCGGCGCATCGCTGCCTCTGCCCGCCCCTCTCACTCTTCCTTCACAGAGAGGGGCGGGGAGAGGCGGCGATCCGCGGCGATTGACGTCAGGAGGGGCAGAGCTGAAGCTGAAAGCTCTGCCCCTTCCAGGAAATGCCGGCGGATTGCCCCCCGGGCGATTTGGGGGCTCTGCAGCCCTTGTTTTGCGGCGGGGATGCGGCAGATTACTTGGGAGCACTGAAGCGAACTATAATGAAGCTTTTGCCGGCGAGGGCCACAAAATATTGTATCGAGGGCTGCAACTGGCCCGCGGGCCGCGAGTTTGAGACCCCTGCTGTAAACGAACATTGTAAACTATGAGCACTTTGATTCATTATGTTATTTTCACTATAGTTTCTCTTTAAAGGGAACCAGAGAGGAAGCACCCTTGTGTATTTTACCATGTATATCAGTAAGAACATTAGAGAAAACACTTACCATGCTCTCTGTTTCGTCCTCACTGCTAAAAGTGTCTGTTAACAGCAGTCACAAGAATCCCAGACTGAGCAATTAAATCTGGCTTTGCTGGGAATGATTATTGCTGAGTCATTATAGCAAAGCCACAAGGGGGCAGGCTTGGGCTTGAAATAACACCACAGAAGACAGACTTGGCTATAATCTTTCTGTAGCAAAGCTAGACGGAGCAGCCTGACTTCTCAGTCGGGGATTCTTATCAGACGTGATAACAGTCAGACTACACAGAGAACAATGAAACAAAGGGCAGATTAGGTGTTTACTGTCATGTTCCCACTGATTTATAAGGTAAAATACAAGAGGGTGCTTCATCTCTGGTTCTCTTTAAAGAAAAAACTTAACATTAGGGAAATGTAAGGCACTAAGGGGTCAGACCAAACATCCAACGTTATTGCACACCAGTCACTAAAATACAGTCAGTTCTGGTTACACCTACTGTCCCTACAGCTAATACCAAAAGTATCAGTTTACACAAAACCTGCATGATTTCAAACCGGCAAATTTGGGCGTCAGCGGCAAACGGACAATTTGGACGCTGTAATGATCTGGGGGCGATTTCCACAGTCAGCGCACACCAAGTGCGCTGAAGCAGATGGAAATCCCCACAATCACAGAAGCAGAGTACCCAGTATATATTTGTAGATGGGAATTCCAACCAGCAGGTGGAGCTGTGGAGTACAGAGGAACAAGTCCTCTGCACACCCACAGATGCCAGATTGAAATTGCACGATGAAGCAACACCGGGCAATATAAAAAGGTAGCAACTCAAAAGAAAGCAAGAACAGAAACAGACTATATGAATGTCTACCAATCTAGTTGCCACCCAGCGACGGTAGACATATCACAACAGAACAGACCAGAGTGAGAAAGCCAATCGCAAGAAAAGCGATTGCCATCAGCAACACAAGACTGAGCAAAGACAGAGCATGAATTGAGTAAAGGAAGACACAGCAAATAACTACAATCTGAACGCCAAGGAAAATAACAAATGAACTTGTAACGGTTGGGTGTCGCAACTCAGATGTCCGATTATTTGGTGATCTGCAGAATCACCAATAATGCAGACGCTATACCTGAATGTGTGATCTGCTGAATCACCAATAATACCAGTATAGCAGCACAAGGAGCTGAGTATGTAGTGCTTGGTGCATTCGTAACTTGAGTCGGAGTCGGGAAAAAATGCACCGACTCCGACTCTTAATGAATTTGTAACTGTAATTAAAATAGAAAATATGATAAAATGTTCTATTTCTCAGATAATAGTCATTAAAAATAATGTATATATACAGTAATAGCTGTGCTTAGTCCACAAAAATGAAATAAACCAATCAAAATTAGTTACTTGTGCTGCTTCAATAAAGCAGTCCCCGTATTTTTAAGGTCAGATATACACATCTGATTGTGACTGTATATATGATGTGTACACAGGAATCTCTTAAATATACTAAATAACATCTATGCTGTAAGAATAAAGCCTGATGTGTAGCCGTGTCACTAATAGAGATGGTCAACGAGATGGAAATAATTCTGCATTGATGCTGATTTATGCAAATGTATGCACTCCCTTTGCTAAAGAAATCAAATAATTTGATATGTTAAAATTTGGTTTGGTGACTACAAATTAAAGGGTAACTGAGACGGATGAAAAGTAACGTTTTATACATATCTGGGGCTTCCTCCAGCCCCCTTCAGGCTAATCAGTCCCTTGCTGTCCTCCACCACCCGGATCTTCTGCTATGAGTCCTGGTAATTCAGCCAGTCAGCGCTGTCCGGCCATATGCCGCTCCCACAGCCAGGAACATTCTGCACCTGCACAATAGTGCTGCACAGGTGTAGTATGCTCCTGGCGGCGGAGTGTGTGCATGCGCACTACGCCCGACTGGCTCAAGTACCTGGACTCATAGCAGAAGATCCAGGTGGTGGAGGAGGACAACGAGGGACTGATTATCCTGAAGGCGGCTGGAGGAAGCCCCAGGTATGTATAAAACTTTAATTTCATCTGTCTCAGGTTTACTTTGTTACACAGTAGTACTATACTCTACATATGCACTCCCCACAGAGCTGCAGGGAATCCACTGAGAATGCTGTGCACATTGAACACAGAGGTGTTGTCTGTTTACAATCTCCTCATTCCCCTGCAGAGTACCTGCACATCATTCTTACATGTACCCACACTTATATTGCCTAGGGCCTGATAGATGTTCTTTGTTCCGGTTTGTACCTTTTACAAGTACTCTTACCAAGGACTAGTTTTAGTCTAAAGGGAATAAATATAGTAGTCTACATATCCTTCTCACTTCAGTTGTCTTGTAAAATTCCTAAGCGTTGGCAGTTAAGAGACGAATTTCATGTTACATACTTTTAATCAACAAAATTGTAATATGCAAATTAGAGGAGTCGGAGTCGCTGGAATCCTAAACTGAGGAGTCGGAGTCGGTGGATTTTTGGACCGACTCCACAGCCCTGGAGATCTCACCAGAGGGGCTGGTGAGGAACTATCGGCACACTGACCGTATAATAAAGTACAACCACAGCAAGCTGGAGATACTGAAACTGAAGGGATAGAATCTCCCGAGGAGCGGGTGATTCAGACTGTACTGCAGCCTAGGAGAAGGAGGTACACACAGTACTGAAACTAATGATCACCTGAGGGGCAGGCGATTCAGACAGCACTGCAGCCTAGGAGCAGGAGCAATTGGTCACTAGCAAATCACTTCACCAGAGGAGCTGGAGAAACTAACACCTCACCGGTGGTGAGGGCCCACTGGTGAGTAGAAAGGTCAGACAGGCAAGGGTTGGCAACAGAGAGGACAGTATCAGAGCAGAATCGTAAGGCAGAGGAGTAGTCTGTAATCGAGCAGAGGTTCAGCAACGTTAGGCAGATAGGCAGAGGTACAGAATCGGTAAGCTTAGAGCAGAGTCAGAGTATAGCCAGAGTCAAACACAGAATATCAATCACAATATTAATAATGTCCTAGTCTAGGTGTGAAGTCCTTGGTTTCAACACCTGGGATCTAGTCTAAGGTCTGAGCGCTAACATAAGATATATTCACGACAGCAGACCGAGAGGGAATGATTCCTCCGGGCTTAAGAGCCCGGAGAGATGATGAGGCACGCCCCCCTGCTGCCAGCCAATCAGCAAGGGCGGGCGCACATCGAGACGTCAGCCGACCCGCAGGTCAGCTGACACATCTCCTGGCCGCATTAAGATCATGACGGTGCACGCGCACACGCGTCAATGCGGCCATCAGAGCGACTGAGAGTCCCGTCCTCGGCATGCTAGACGCCCGAGGCACGGGATCGCTGATGGAGGCAGCTGTGGGGGTGCTGTTCGCCGCAGCTGCCTCCACGCACGTTACAGAACTAAAAGCGGTCATCGCACATTATGCGCAACAGTGACAAACGCGTTAAGACGCGGTCACCGCACGTTAAGCACAACAGTGACAAAACGTACCAACCCTGACCAACAGATGAACACGGAAAACAAAGACAAACAGATAGCGAGAACGCTTGCTAATCGGTTGCCTAACACCAGACAACAGCAAGCGTTCGTTCCAGACAAAAACAGACTGAAGGAGTAACCAGTAGCATCTGCTGCCAAGGTTATACTCCAAGACACAAACAAGGGAGGTCCACCACCTCTAGAGCTAGGGCGAATGCGATCTAGAAACAAGACTGAACGATTCACTATCAACCACTGCAGGAGATAGTACAATTGCAAGGACAGGACAAGACAAAACAAGACTAGGCAGTACAAATAATATACAACCTGACTGCACTAGTAGGAGTGTCACTAAACAGAAACTATGACGAGCAAGGAATTCTGGGAGGAAGTGACATTTATACTGAAAACCTTCAAAGGAAGCAGACAAGCAGATTGCAAGATAAGTGAATGCAAATCAGACACTACAGCAGTAAGCCTCCTGAATCCTGCAAACTGACAAAAAGGCCTCTTTTCCCTGGACTGAACTATGCAACCTGCATAGGAAACCAAACTGTCCAGGGAATCAAGGCCAGCAGAGCGGATTCTGGCGCGCACATAGACTCTAAGGAAAAATATCAGCTACAAGACGCTAAGCAGACATTTGTTTTATTATACAGTAAAACAGTATCCGCTATAAAACATGGTTTATTTGTTTCGGTTATAAAATAGTATTGGCTTCAAAACATGGTTAAAGTTCGGGGTTGGTGGTGGATGGGGGTTTAAGGTTAGGTGCCAGGAGCAATAGTAACTCATTATTAACCTCTTCAGGACCATAGACTTACACCCTCCCAGTGACTAGCTATTTTTTTTACAATTTAGGCCACTGCAGGGCATTACATTTCAGCACTCAAGTGATTCCCCTCCCCATTTTCTGCCCATCAACAGATATATTTTTTTTTTATTTAGTTATGTTTTTTTTTCTAATATATTTTACTATATTTTTTAATTAATTTTTTACTATCCCCGCCCCCCCCCCCCCCCTACTAGCCAATGACAGCGATCGGCTGTCATAGGCATCAGCCTGACAATAATGTCAGAAACACCTGATCTGCTGCATGCTTGTTCAGGGTTTATGGCTGAAAGTATTAGAGGCAGACGATCAGCAGGACTGCCAGGCAACTGGTATTGCTTAAAAAAGAAATAAATATGGCAGCCTCCATATCCCTCTCATTACAGTTGTCCTTTAAATGTAGCCATACATCTAGCGATGATGGGCGCACTCTGTTCTCCATAGACACGCGCCACGTGGTTGCCTAGTAACGTGGCTGCTTGTGTGACGTCTGATGTCACACGTGCTTCCTTCCTAGGCAACCACCTGGGGCTTGGGTGTACGGAGCCAGTGGTGGACAAGTTGTGGACAGGTAATGTATAACTTGCACTGGGCACCAGGGGAACATTTAACATAATCAGTTGAAAAGTGTTCCTGAGCCATCTGTATTAAAAGGGCTCCTCCATAGACTTCAATGTTATTTATGCAAATATGGGCAACAAGGTGGTGAAAAGGGCTCCCGAGTTTTCTTTCGGCTACAAGGTTTTTGAGTCGGCTACAAAAGGGCGCCCTTTTACAGCCCAGATGTTTGACGCGGGGGTGCAGGGAGGGGGTTAGGATTAGGCATCACAAGGGGGGGGGGTGCTTAGGGTTAGGCACCACTAGGGGGGGTCTTAGGATAAGGCACCTCCAGGGGAGAGTAGGGAGAAGTTGGATCATAGGAATCACCAGGAGGGTCTTAGGATTAAGCACCACCAGGGGGGGTCTTATGGTTAGGTACCACCATGGGGGGGGGGGGGGTTAGTGTTAGGCACCACCAGGGGAGGGTTCTGTGTGAGAGTAGGGAGAAGTTAAGTCATAGTAATCACCAGGGGGGTCTTAGAGTTAGGCACCACCAAGGAGGGGTTAGGCACCACCAAGAGAGGTTATGGTTAGGCACCACCAGAGGGGTCTTAGGGTTAGGCACAACCTGTGGGGTCTCAGGGTTAGGCACCATCAGGGAGGGTGTTAGTTTATGCACCACCAGGGGGGTTGGTGGAGAGTTTTGTGTGAAAGTAGGGAGAAGTTAGGTCATAGTAATCACCAGGGGCTGTTTTAGGGTTGGGAACCACCGGGGGGGGGGGGGGGGGGGTTTAGGGTTAGGCCCCACCAGGGGGGGGGGGTTAGGGTTAGGCACCACCGGGGACGGTTCTGTGTGAGAGTAGGAAGAAGTTAAGTCATAGTGATCACTTTTCTCGGCTATATCCAGAGCCCTTTTATAGCCCAACAAATTTTGCCTAGAACACCAGCCTTTTTATAAACTAAAACTAGCTTTTTGGCTACACCAGGCACCCTTTGTAGCTCAATTTGGCATGTGGGCTACACCAGGCACCCATTGTAGCGGAGTCCAACTTTGACATTTTGCCTACACCAGACGCCCCTTGTAGCCCAGTTTGGCATATGGGCTACACCGGGCACCCTTTGTAGACGAATTTGACATTTCGCCTAAACCAGACGCCCCTTTTAGCCAAATTTGGCATATGGGCTACACCAGGCGCACTTTGTAGCTGAATCTGGCTTTTTCATCTATATAAGGAGCCTTTTTTTCCAGGAGCACTTTTCAAATGTACCCTTGTATGAGGGGGGGGGGGGGGAACAGAACTGCAGGTTTCCTTGCATTACACCCAATCTACATGTGTGATATACTTATGAAACCAATTTTGACCTGAAATTGCAAACAAGTGCCCAAGTCGCCTGATGTATGGCCACTTTTAGAGTTACCAGCTCCTGCTTTGTGACACAGAAAGACGAACAAAATCAACAGTAGATCTAATTAACAAACAGAGAGGCAATGTGTTGTTGAGGAACAAAGCACAACTTCATCCAGCCCTCTGCTGTGGCTTGGAGAGATATTTATCACCTGTAATTGCTGTTGACTTCTCTCCTGTATTACTCTCCTTCCATTCACTTCTGTTCCTTAATAGCTTCTACTTCAAACTGCGGCGAGGTGACAAAGGCAGCCAGCAGAGGACTTCTCCGCATTGATAATTGGCCACAACAGAGCCTGCGTGACGGAGTACACGCTACGAGCACCGGCATAAATGACAAGGCAGATATGACTGGCGCTAGGCTGAGCGCGCTAAATCAGCTCAGGCACAGTTGTGGGTAAACTTGCCAATACTGATTAGGTAATATAACTTATTTTGTATCCCTTTTATTCCAAGAGGAGGCTACATAAAGGGTTTGTTTACCCACTCGCCTGTGATTGCAGCCTTGACGGCTTTGTTCTGCCTCCTAGTTTACAAGAAAGTGCGACTGAGGGGAGGACGCTGGACTGACCCCGTCAGCGGGAACATGTTTTCAGAACTGACATAATAGTAGGAAGCAGAAGGTGTCTGGAAACATCCTCCTTCTGCTCCTCCTGGGCACAAAGGTAAACAGCTCGAATGCATGCAGCAAACAAATCAAGCTGGCCCATTTCATGCCAGTGAACTTGCTGTCTGACCCACTTACACCTAAAATGTATCAGTCGATGTGCATTAAAGGAAAAATGTATTCGGTCGTGGATTAGGTGCAAAAGGAAACACAATGAAAGGTGAGTATTGGTTAGAATTAGGAATCGTTTACATTGTGTTCCAAATTATTCTGCAAATTGTGTTTAAAGGATACCCGAGGTGACATGTGACATGATGAGATAGACATGGATAGGTACAGCGCCTAGGACACAAATAACTAGGCTGTGTTCCTTTTCTTTCTCTGCCTGAAAGAGTTAAACATCAGGTATGTAAGTGGCAGTTCCTGTCTGAGTCAGGACTGGGTCAGACTACAGTGTGACCCTCCCTAATAGGAAATTACTACTATAAAACACTTCTCTAGCAGAAAATGGCTTCTGAGAGCAGGAAAGAGATAAAAAGGATCAATAGTATATAGATTTTAGCTCTGGCATACATCAATGAATGTGTCATTGAGTAAAAATAATAGAACACTGACAGTAAAAACTTAAAAAGTAGATTTAAATATAAAATAAAACTGTGGAATATCTTAAAAAGTCATTTTTAGGAGAAGGAGGAAAGATGCAATTGTTTATGTCATTAGTTTATTTTCACCTCAGGTGTCCTTTAACTACTCTAAGACCGCGCCACGCCAATGGGTGTGGCCGCGGCAGCAGCCCCAGGACCGCCTAACGTCAATTGGCGTCAGGTCCTGGAGCCAGCTACTGAAGGAGATCCCGCGCAGGGTGTGCGCACATCTCCTTCTTGGGGGGCGGAGCTCCGCCCTCTTTTCAGTCTTCGAGCAGCTATTGCCGCTCGGGAGACTGTTAGACGGCGTGATCGCCGTCTGTTTACATGGTGCAGTGCTGCGATCAGCAGCAGCGCTGTACTGGGGACAGCCGTGTGACACTGCTGTCCCCTGGGGGACAAAAGAGCGATCAGCAGTGATAGGCTGGCTGGGGGAGGGAGGGAGGGAGGCTGGCTGGGGGAGGCACTAAAAACATTTTTTTTAAAACAAACACACTGTATAAATATTTATATAAAAAAAATAAACAACTGGGGGGGCGATCAGACCCCACCAACAGAGAGCTCTGTTGGTGGGGAGAAAAGGGGGGGGGGAATCACTAGTGTGCTCTGTTGTGCGGCCCTGCAGCTTGGCCTTAAAGCTGCAGTGGCCCTTTTACTAAAAAATAGCCTGGTCTTTAGGGGGGGGGGGGGGGGGGGTTAGCACTGTGGTCCTGAAGTGGTTAAGTGTCATAAATATTAAATATTTTGTTTTTCAATGAAACTCATGGATGGTAGTGTATTTCAGGGCTCCTTTGATCACCGAGATGAATCTCGGACACCTTTGATAACTAGTTTTGCCAGGTGAGCACGTTTAAAGGAAAAAAAAATACTAAAAAGGGTGTTCTACATTATGAAGCACACCACCATTTTCAAGCAATCAAAAAGTGTGAAATAGTTTTATGCCTTGGACAAGGTATGAAAACCTCAGATATTTCATAAAAACGTAAGCATGATCATCATACTGTTAAAAGATTTGTGGCTGACTCAGAGCACACACGGGCCTGTGCAGATAAAAGAAAGATGCAGAAGGGTTCTGCCAAACAAATACAACAGATTAAGAGAACAGTTGCTAAAATGCCATAACAAATCAGCAAACACATTTTTGAAGCTGCTGGTGGCTCCCACTTAGTTGAGGATTTAGAGTATTTCAGTGCATACAACTTCTATTCAACCACCCCTAACCTAAACTCACAAGCAAAAACAGCTGCAGTGGGCCCAGAACTACAAGAAGACTAATGCACTAATGCAACTCTTCATGGTCCAGATGGATGGAGTGGTGGATGGTTGGTTAACAGCCACCACACCCCAACAAGGCTGCAATGTCAGCAAGGAGGTGGTGGGGAAATAATGCAATAACTGTGAAGCTGCTATTAAATAAAAGGGCCCTATGTTAATATGTAACTTGACCTGTTAACTTAAGATGCTTTCGATTGAAATAGCTATTGATTTCAGTAAATATCACCTTATAATGCTTCAAATTCAACAAAATGACCATTTTCATTTATTTAAAGCCTATTAAACATTTTGAAACTCTGTCGAGCATAATTTGGAACAATGTTACACAGGCGCCAGAAGTATAAAATAAATAAAACATTTAAAAAACAGGGAGGTCGTTGGTGGACTTACCTCCCCGATGCAGACACAAGAAAATGTCGGATTTTCGACAGAAAAAACTTTTTAGTTACATACTCCAATTAAACTGCAACGCGTTTCGCGGGTTTTACCCACTTCATCAGGCTATATGTAGGAGCAAAAAACACTGTGGGACAGAAGTAGTGTTGGGCGAACAGTGTTCGCCACTGTTCGGGTTCTGCAGAACATCACCCTGTTTGGGTGATGTTCGAGTTCGGCCGAACACCTGACGGTGCTCGGCCAAACCGTTCGGCCACATGGCCGAACTAAGAGCGCATGGCCGAACGTTCCCCGAACGTTCGGCTAGCGCTGTGATTGGCCGAACGGGTCACGTGGTTCGGGCCCGAACGCGCTCTGATTGGCCGAACGGTCACGTGGTTCGGGTAAATAAATACCCGAACCACGTCATATCTCCGCCATTTGTCTGTGGGTTTAGCTTTGGGTAGGCAGGCAGGGTAGTTCGCTCTCCAGCCACGCTAGCCAGGGTCCCCCCCAGTCATTGTGTGTCGCTGCTGGGAACAGTAGTACACCGCTCGCTCAGCCACACTATATATAGCATTGTTTACTGCCACTGTGTACCTCGCTCAGCCACGCTATATATATAGCATTGTGTTTTCTGACACTCTGTGTACACGGCTTAGGCTAGCCTGACTAATATAGCATTGTGTGTACTGCCACTGTGCACCTCGCTCAGCCACGCTATATATAGCATTGTGTGTACTGCCACTGTGCACCTCGCTCAGCCACGCTATATATAGCATTGTGTGTACTGCCACTGTGCACCTCGCTCAGCCACGCTATATATAGCATTGTGTGTACTGCCACTGTGCACCTCGCTCAGCCACGCTATATATAGCATTGTGTGTACTGCCACTGTGCACCTCGCTCAGCCACGCTATATATAGCATTGTGTGTACTGCCACTGTGCACCTCGCTCAGCCACGCTATATATATAGCATTGTGTTTTCTGACACTCTGTGTACACGGCTTAGGCTAGCCTGACTAATATAGCATTGTGTGTACTGCCACTGTGCACCTCGCTCAGCCACGCTATATATAGCATTGTGTGTACTGCCACTGTGCACCTCGCTCAGCCACGCTATATATAGCATTGTGTGTACTGCCACTGTGCACTTCGCTCAGCCACGTTATATATAGCATTGTGTGTACTGCCACTGTGCACCTCGCTCAGCCACGCTATATATAGCATTGTGTTTTCTGACACTCTGTGTACACGGCTTAGCCTGACTAATATAGCATTGTGTGTACTGCCACTGTGCACCTCGCTCAGCCACGCTATATATAGCATTGTGTGTACTGCCACTGTGCACCTCGCTCAGCCACGCTATATATAGCATTGTGTGTACTGCCACTGTGCACCTCGCTCAGCCACGCTATATATATAGCATTGTGTTTTCTGACACTCTGTGTACACGGCTTAGCCTGACTAATATAGCATTGTGTGTACTGCCACTGTGCACCTCGCTCAGCCACGCTATATATAGCATTGTGTTTTCTGACACTCTGTGTACACGGCTTAGCCTGACTAATATAGCATTGTGTGTACTGCCACTGTGCACCTCGCTCAGCCACGCTATATATAGCATTGTGTTTTCTGACACTCTGTGTACACGGCTTAGCCTGGCTCTATAGCATTGTGTGTACTGCCACTGTGCACCTCGCTCAGCCACGCTATATATAGCATTGTGTTTACTGCCACTCTGTGTACACCGCTCAGCCAGACTATATACCATTGTTTACTGACACTCTGTGTACACGGCTCAGCCTGACTATAAAGCATTGTGTGTACTGCCACTGTGCACCTCGCTCAGCCACGCTATATATATAGCATTGTGTTTTCTGACACTCTGTGTACACGGCTTAGCCTGACTAATATAGCATTGTGTGTACTGCCACTGTGCACCTCGCTCAGCCACGCTATATATTGCATTGTGTGTACTGCCACTGTGCACCTCGCTCAGCCACGCTATATATAGCATTGTGTGTACTGCCACTGTGCACCTCGCTCAGCCACGCTATATATAGCATTGTGTTTTCTGACACTCTGTGTTCACGGCTTAGCCTGACTAATATAGCATTGTGTGTACTGCCACTGTGCACCTCGCTCAGCCACGCTATATATAGCATTGTGTGTACTGCCACTGTGCACCTCGCTCAGCCACGCTATATATAGCATTGTGTGTACTGCCACTGTGCACCTCGCTCAGCCATGCTATATATAGCATTGTGTTTACTGCCACTCTGTGTACACGGCTTAGCCTGACTAATATAGCATTGTGTGTACTGCCACTGTGCACCTCGCTCAGCCACGCTATATATAGCATTGTGTGTACTGCCACTGTGCACCTCGCTCAGCCACGCTATATATTGCATTGTGTGTACTGCCACTGTGCACCTCGCTCAGCCACGCTATATATAGCATTGTGTGTACTGCCACTGTGCACCTCGCTCAGCCACGCTATATATAGCATTGTGTTTTCTGACACTCTGTGTACACGGCTTAGCCTGACTAATATAGCATTGTGTGTACTGCCACTGTGCACCTCGCTCAGCCACGCTATATATAGCATTGTGTGTACTGCCACTGTGCACCTCGCTCAGCCACGCTATATATAGCATTGTGTGTACTGCCACTGTGCACCTCGCTCAGCCACGCTATATATAGCATTGTGTTTACTGCCACTCTGTGTACACCGCTCAGCCAGACTATATACCGTTGTTTACTGACACTCTGTGTACACCGCTCAGCCAGACTATATACCGTTGTTTACTGACACTCTGTGTACACCGCTCAGCCTGACTATAAAGCATTGTGTGTCCCGCCACTGTGCACCTCGCTCAGCCACGCTATATATAGCATTGTGTTTAATGACACTCTGTGTACACGGCTTAGCCAGACTATATAGCATTGTGTGTACTGCCACTCTGTGTACACCGCTCAGCCAGACTATATAGCATTGTGTTTACTTCCACTCTGTGTCTGCTGGGCCTGGGAACAGTAGTACACCGCTCACCCGCCACTGTATAGCATTGTGCTCTGTGTCGCTGCTGGGAATAGTGGTACTGTATAGCATTTCTGTACTGCCACTGTACTGCTGCCAGTCAGCGTGTACTGTAAGGATACGTGAAATGAGGAAGAAATCCGGTGAAAGAGGAAGGGGCAAGGGAAGAGGTGTTTCCCCTGACGGTTCACGTACAGGCCACAGGGGAGCACCCAAGAAAACCCACTCAATACCGCCCATGTTGTCCAGGACAACAACCCTCACAAATCCAAAAGAACAGGACCAGATAATTACTTGGATGACCTCTCAAGCGTCCAGCAGTGGGTTAAGCAGCACCAGCACATCACGCACGAGGTCCGAGTCCTCAGCCAGTTACAAGGAGCCAGTGGGCACAAAGCTGACACAACCGGCAGCGACACCACGCACACAACTGCCAGATAACCAGTCCTATGAATTACCTCAGGACACAATGGGGTATTCGCAGGAGCTATTCCCAGCCCAACAAACTTCCACCTTTCAAAGGTCAATGGAGGAACAGCCAGAAATGTTGTGCCCGGATTCACAACCATTAACTGTGGGAAATGCACCGCGCACTGAAATACAAGGCGAGTCCGAGGAGGACTCGGAAACCCAAATCCCAGAGCAAGTTGGGCAGGAGGGGTTGCAATTGCAGGAGGTCGGCCGACAAGATCTGGAAGACGACGTTGGAGTGAGCTGCGCAGAGGTTGTTCTGGGGAGCTCTACTCCATGGCGGCGGCCCCCCACAATGACATATGACGAGTTTGAGGAGATGGAAGAGGAGGGTATGGACAATGTGGACAGAGACCCAGATTTTATTTGTGAACGAGAACATCGCCGTCGTAGCAGCAGCACAGATGAGTCTGTTGAAGAACCCACTGCTGCACGAGTTCGCCTTGTGCCACAAGGTAGGCGGCGCGCAATTTCAGGCACCACAAGCGTGGAAGTTAGAGTGAGAGGCAAAAGAGGAGGAAACAGAAATCGCCAGCAAGGAGGCAGGTGCTCCAAAGTCTGGGCTTTCTTTGAAGACTGCACTGAGGATGTTACCATGGCGATTTGCAAGGTGTGCAAGACTCGCCTGAGCAGGGGGAAAAGTATTAACAACCTCTCCACCACCAGCATGAGCCGCCACATGCTATCCAATCATCCCACTCTGTGGGCAAACGCGGCAGGACAGGGTACCAGCAACACTGCCTCCCTTGGGTTCACCAGACTCACCACCAGACCCGCCTCAGCAGCAGCAGTAGCCCAGCCATTGCGTGGTTCACAACATTCACAAACATCAGACGACGCTGACACTGTCACTTTCCGGAGTAGTGCTCTTGAGGTCTCCCAGTGTTCATCAAACACAACAACCAACAGCCCTTCCGTGTGCAGCGCTACGGTTCAGTTGTCTGTGTCGGAGATGTTTGAGCG